>NC_057791.1:24070078-24382760 GCF_014905175.1 Aphidius gifuensis | reverse complement strand
TGACGCATCAATTGTTGATTCCCTTTGTTGATCATTGGGTTCTTCTTGACCCTAGTTTATCTTGATAAAATAACAGATAACACACGCAAATTCAATTCGCATTTTCCCATAAAATAAAATACATAATTTTTTTCATAAAAATATATTTAAATTATCAGATGAAAGAACATGAGAATAATGAAATTTATTCTGCTACGAAATTATTTTAAATTTTTTTTTTTTTTTTTGATTCTTTATTTCTGGAATGATAATTTTAATAATAATAATAATAATAATTCTTGCAACGTAGACTTTTGTTAAATCTTTGAAATGAAAATTCATAATAAATATGATAATTTAATTAGACGTTTCAAATTTAGTCGTTGGTTAAGCTTTATTGTTGAATAGCCAATTTAAGGAACGGTTGAATTTCACAGTCATCGATGTAATAAATAAGAAGGGTTCTCGAGAAGCCAGACAGTAATTGATTCAACAAAGTCGTGACAAGCGTAACAAGAGAAGTGTTAAAAATTAAAAATATTAAAAAAAAAACTTTGGAAGAAAAATAAACCGCGGTGTAGTCGTTACAAGTCGTTAATTATGGAATAAGATAAATGTTTTGAAATTCCTGGACAATTTAGATATATGATATGAATAATAATCAAAATTATAACTTTGTCATTTAAAATGTGCATAAATTAAAAACATTGAGAAAAATTTTGATTTTATATTCATTAATTAAACTGTCCAGTTTTCAATATTTACAATTTTGAAAATAAATTTATAAATTTGTGTGATGATTTTTAGGTTATTTGTTTAATTTTTGTATTTTAAAAATACTTTTAAATAAATATTTCAAGCTGTAAATATTGAAATTGGATAAATTAATTTTATTCTCAATTTAAAATTTAAAAATCTGCTCGATAAATATAAAATTAAAATGTTTTTTGATAATGAGTAACATAGTAAGCATTAACTTAAACTTTCAGCTCAATCCGTCTGACTAAAACAATTTTTTTCTACTTGAATAAAAATAAAATATTAATTTTTACTGAGAAAATTTTAATTATTTATATCTATCCAGTTAATTCTAGTATTCAAAGTTGAGAATTAAATCCATTTGCCCAGTTCTGGTATTTAAAACTCGACATATATATTATAAATATTTTCAAAGTACTAAAATCAAGTGAAAAAATTTTATTTCAAAATAAGACTAAACTCTACATACACTTGACAAATTAATTTCATCATCATCCAAAAAATTCTAAAATCCACCAAATACAATTATTATCAAATTAAAATTTTTTTAAATACAAAAAACCATAAAAATTGAAATAAAAATGTTCAACTGAATCCCTCACTGAAATATAAATATCATCAATTATCTCCAAACAATCTCAACGAGATAATGAAAATAAAAAACTGAAAAAAAATTCCACAAGGATCATTGTCTATCCAATTATTATTTTTTTTTTGTTAATTAATTTTCCCAGAATTTTAATTGTCCATTTTCCAAATGTTGCTTCGTAACAACATTGAAATCCATATTTAAACAAAAATCCAAATTACCACAAATTCCCCAAGATAATTATACAAATATATATTTTTAAAAATATTTATTCATCAAGTAAAAAAATTTATAAACAAAAAAAATTTAGCGTTAATTAGAATTTATTTATATATCATTGTTAACGCATTTCTACATTTGCCATTAAATATTCGTGCAAGTGGTTAAAGTTACATTCAGGAAATCAGATTTATCATGAATTTACATACAACAATTCCTTCACCACAAGCACAGGTAGAAGCCTCGAAAATTTATAGCATCGCGTGGAGCCACGTCGAACCAATTATCGTTAGTGGATCGAATGACGGCACAGTTTTCAAGATACGATATTTTTTTATTTTATTTTATTGCCATCTCGTTATACTGTAAACTATGGCATAAAAAATGAATACAAAAAAATTTTCAAATGTTTATTTTCAACAAGTATATTTATTCGTATACACATATGTATTTTTAAATTATCAGAAAATAATAAAATAAAAATTCAACAATGCCACTGTTATATACAGCATATACAAAATAAAAAAAAAACATAAATATTATGTCATGAACAGAATCGATATTCCATACGTCCCAGTTCTTCATTTGCCCTCTCACATTTTTACCAACAAAACTTTTTCTTACTACTTTTTTTATTTTTATATTTATTTCTTATTTTTTTATCACCATTTCATTTCGAGATTTACTACCTCACCAAGCAAAAGACATCTCCCTCTTTTTCTCTCCCTTTTCTTTATCGTTGTTTGGCTCAAAAAACGTTTCATACACAAAAAGATTTCTGTCACAATTTTTGTATCCGTCAGTTTTGATTTACACTCGACCAACGATGCGTCTACTCTATATCAAAATCTATACTCGATATTGTAACTCGAAGAATTGCTCTTTTCTACAATAGCCGTTTTTTTATTTATATATTTTTTTATATTTATATATTTTTATTCTGTCATCACATATATTTATTTTCTCTATATCAGACTTCATCAGTGCACCATGTTCGCAATACAACATAAATCAATTTAAAAAATAATCAACAATCTCAAGATTTCAAAACCAATAAAACTCAATTTTTCAAGTTTAGATGAGATCATCATCTCTTAACTCAGATAAAATTTATACGATAAACCAATTATCAACACGCTGAAAGTAAAGTTAAATATTTGGACAATTTTAACACTTAAATTCAGCCCAAAGATTGCAATGAGTAGCGCGCGCGTTTTATTACTTGTAAACTTTTAACTCGAAAAAATAAGAAACTTTTATATTCCCACAGCTATAATTCAAAGAAAAAAATAAAAAACAATTTATATAGTTTTTTCTATTAGTTTTTGAGATGTATATAGTTGAATAAAAAAACTTTTTTCATATGAATTAAAATGATGAGTTTATCTCGAGTTAAAATCATGATGAAAGGTGATGACTTTTATGTAAACCGACAAAACAATGAATTAAATTTTGAATGAATAAATCTTTGACAAAATTAATTAACTAAAACTTCAATGTATATTTGTAAGTCTTTTACTTTGCTAAATTTTCAAGTCTGTTTGTATCAATCCACTGGTGAATGTATGTGTTTCTTTTGTCAGCAATTGCTTAAGCAAAAATAGTCAACCATATGACATGAAAATACCACAACTTTTACTTGGTGTAACTCAAACATCAATGCACTTCTGGACTTTGGTACACATCTCTATAAACTTCACAAGTTTCTAGGTGAATTTATATATATACACAGAGCTTTTACGTTGCTTTTCACCAGCACCTCTTGTTCATCCATGAAAGTCACCATGCGTGATGTACATATATGCTTTGTATGTCATGTATACATTACATGTATATAACAAATCTTTTCTCTCTTTTTATCAATCTTTTGCTGCAAAATGTCCAAGTTACTCTACCGTCCTTTCTAAAATTTACTTTATCGTCTTCCATGTCACAAAAGCACACACATTGCTCTCACAGTGAACATTCAACTTGTCCTCAAAATTTCACCCGCATAATACTTGTGTTTATTTTTCGACAAACTTTTTATCCCTTTCATTTTTTTTCTCTTTATTTTAATGTTTGTTTATTATTTTTTTTTTTACTCTTTTTTAATCGGAGATTATTTTTTTTTTTAATTCACAATTGTAAATAAATTATTTAATGAATTTGGAATTTTTTTGTTATTGATGATTTTATTGTCTGACGTGATTTGGATATCACTACTTGTTTATGAAATAAATCAACTGTAAATGTGGAAAATAGATTTTATAATGTAAACATTTTTAAATCGTGGGTTTTTATTTTATTTGGTATCGTCGTCAATGTTTTGATTAGCAATTTTACTATCGAACATACTTGTTCATAAAATTGATGGGCTATAAACTCAAAAAAAAAATCCGAGAATCACTTTGAAAAGTAAAAAAATCTTTTTAAATATTCAAATGTATACAATCTCCGGATCATATACTTGTTTATTTGAATTTTTTATACATCAAAATATATTGCCATAAATTTAATTATAAAATTTTTAATTTTTTTTTTTTCCGCACATTAAATGTTTATTATTTTTATTTAAAAAATTTTGATTATATTTTGTTCTTTTTATATTTTTTTATGCATTAAATTTATCTAGACTTTTATAAGCGTTATTTAAAAAAGCAATGAAGCTTTCTAATATGATAAAAAAAATGTAACGATTATGTTGATACTCAGTATGTGTATAAAGAAAAACATATAAAAAAGAAAAAAGGGAAAAAAAAAAAAATGATATTGGATGCATTGCTGGAAAAACATTTCAGTAAAAGAGAATTGAAAAAAAAAAAAAAAAGGAAATAGAGTAAAAGTAAAGTAGAAAAATCTCGACTTTTCTCATGTAATTTTGAGGTTTACGAGGTTTGGCCAAAAGCCAAAATGTATAAGATGAGTATTACACGAACACGCTAGTGTCCGCTACGTTGTTTCCACGCAAACGGGCCACGGAATTATCGCATCATTTCAGTATCATACACGATGAAAAATAAAACCAAATGCTCAAGTCAATGACACATATATTGCACATGAATTTGACTCGACGAAAATATTTTTTTTTCATTCAGAAAAAACCAATTTAAAAATGAAAACTAAATTTCTATTGAATGAAAATATAAAAAAATACATTTTAAACAATTTCTAAAATTAATTTAATAAATTTAAATAATTCTAAAAAATATATTTATAAAATATTCTAAATATTTTATAAAATTTAATTCACTTAATTTGCAAAAAATTTCATAAATTAAATTAAATTTTTCAATGTCAAATTAGAACTTATACGTACATGCAAATGAAAAAATATTTCAAATAATTTTTAATACTGCTTTGTAAATAAATTATTCAACAGAAAAAAATGGAATAACAAAAGCATTCCAGAGTGATGCAGTTTTGAAAAAAAAATTCATAAAAGAAAATTAGAATTTGTTACAATATTTTCATTATTTCACAGAGTTAACTGGTGCATTTAGTACACAAAATTATTCTGATTACAAATACAAAAAAAATAAACAAAAAAAAAACAATGACAATAGTAATAATAACAATGCCATTATTATTATTATTATTCAACTTTGTTAATTCAAAAATTTTTGTTGACACTGTATGCAATTTCATGTCTTTTGTTTTGATTTTTTTTCCCTCTCAAACTATAACTATTATCTGTAATTTTAATTATAATTTTTCAATGTCAGACAAACATTAACTATAACTCTAAAAACAAAGAAAAAAAAAAAAGATAAATAAAGCTGTAGTAGATCTTCAGAAGCAAAACAGTTGAAATAATAAATAAAAAGGTAAAAATAAAAAATTGTTTTATCAACATAAAGATAAAAAAAAATAAAGTCAGTACAAAGATAGTAGCTTGAGTAATCCATGGTTCACATAGGATTCAGAAGATAGTGGACATGATAAAAGATCGTTTTTTGTATTTTTATTTTAACCTACATGGTTATGTGTGTGTGTTTGAGAAAAATGATTTCTCTTGGGTAGTACGGTATATGAGTCTTGGATGACTCAAGGGTTCACAATAGCTAAAGTAGGGTATTTATTATATAACCATGATCCCTTTGGGAGCATCATCACGTACACTCATATTGTTTCACTATTGCTCCAAGTCTCCATTGCGTGACATGAATTTTTAAAATAACCATTTACTACAAATATCTATACTTATTTTTTGTATAACAATTTTACAAGTTAAAAATATATCATGTGAACAAAATAAATCATGACTTTTTATAACTAATAATTACTTGTTATCATTGTCATTATTATTATTCGATAATTAATATATTTAATGACAAAGTAGATGTATTGTTTTCATTTTTTTAAGTATTATTTTTTCATTTATTTTTTATGTAAATTGGTATTTATGTATTAAAAAATTTTGATGGCTCATTTAATTTACATAATGAAAGTTGTTTGTAGAATTAAAAAATTAAATTAAAAAAAAAAATAATATTGCTGATAACAGGTGGCAGTGACAAAAAGTAGATTAATTATAGTCAATAAGTAACGAGTCACCTAATGGTCAAGTAGGCAAGAGCTCTGCCTACGATGCTTGAGGTCTCGGGTTCAAACCCTTTGATGGCTTATGTGCATTGAACTGACGATATTTTCGGTCTGTCTGCAATAGTGTCGTTGGTGACCATGATCCACCTTCAATTGCGTACTCATCGTCTTTTTAAGATTCCCGGTGACCTCGATTGATAAGTTGCAAAGAGGTATCCGATGTTTGGGACCAAATACCTCCTGGCATAGAACTAGCGGGGCAAAAACCTCCTCGCTTGTTCTACGCCAGAAAGTATTTGACCCATACGCCGAATAATTTTTTTATTTTAAATTTATTTATTTAAAAAAAAGAACTGTGTTTTTCAGATAAAATTAAAAATAAAGATCAAATGTAGAGTTAGTTATAATGTAAAATTAATATTATCAACTAAATATTTTGTTTACAATATTTTAATTAAAATTAAAAAAAAATAGGCCCATTTTGTTGAAAAAAAAAAAAAAAAATTACTTGTTTAAATTTGATAAATGAAATAAAGTGATAAAAATTTTAAAAGAAAATTTTAAAATATATTTGAAATTTGTACATTATAATAAGTATAAATATTTTATGTTTTTCTATTTTTTAAGAAAATTATTGACAAGAAAATATTATTTTTCTAGCCTTCGAAGGTTAAGATCTGGGTAATTTATTATCTGGATAATTCAAGCATGATATTTAATGGTGATAATATTAACAAATAGAAAAAAAAAATAGTAGAATAGATATTGCACAGATGAGATGGTTCAAAATGGTTAAGTAATCATTGTCTGGGTCGACGATCGTACCATAACAATTTGGCCAAGTCAAGTGCCATTCCATTGAATCAAATGAAACTTTATTGTAAATGGAAGATAGATCGTCGGTTGAGAAGTATACCAAGACTAAGACAGACTCTCTTATAAACGCATTTTGAAGGGCTCAGCGCGAATAGAAGGTGTGGTCTTGTGGTTAGTTCGGAAGCGTTTCGTGGTGGTAAGTTGAAGTAAGGCGTTCGCCATGATGGAGACGAAGCACGCCACTCGGTTCGGAACTTTCGACAAGAAAGTGAGTAAGATGAACACCGTGATTGAGGGTTAGGGGAAAGAAAGAAAGAAAGAAAAAAAAATAAAAAAGAAAAACATGAAGGAAAAGTTTGGCTTCAGTAAAAAAACGAAAGATAATGTAATAAAAGAGACGAAAAAAGTTTAAATTTAAAAACGCATTTCATGCTCATACAATATACAATATCCAATGTTCATGTAAAATTTTGAAAAGAATATTTTAAATAATAAATAAGATATGTTTACTTTTGATTAAGTATAATATTATATGTGTATTTTGAATTATTACAAAATGAGCAATATGTTCTTATGAAAATACAAGAGACAAAGATTAGTATAGTAAAATTTGTCTTGTATAATCATTGCTATTATAGAAACTAGTAAAATCTTTATACAATCGTACATGAAAATCCAAAGCAAGCAAGTTCATTGAGCTTATTGCCTCAAGGTATATCGGCCATTCTACTTGTACGAAAAGCTTCCTCAACTCTGCCATTTTGAAGCGACGTGAAGATGAAGTTTACCAACTAAATCAACGATATCATCTCAGATAATTTAACCACTCGATAAATTCTATTTACTCAACTACATATCTATATATGCTTATAACTAAACTGAAAGCTCTTAACTTTAAATAAAATGCACAAGATTTTACATTTAGGTTAAAACATGATATAAGATAGAAACACTTGAGCCATTCAGTATCTAAAAATGTTTTTTTTTTTTCTAAATCCAGCCACTTATCTGTGACTTTTTTTAATTTCTTTTTTACTTTTTTTTTTATTTTATCATTACAAGGTATTTTTTATCAACCACAAAAATCACATATGAATCTTTTGTAAAATCCCTTGAAAAAGAATTGGAATATATTCTTGGTTAGAAAATTCAAAGATCGAAAAAAAAAGAAGATAAACGAAAATGAAGAAGAAAAAAAAATTTGGTAATAGAAATAAAGCAAAAAAAAAAATAAATAAATTTGACCCTCGATTTTTCTTGAAGCTAGCTCGATCAATTGTCATGCAGGATATTAAAATAATATTATCTATATGATGAGAATAAAATATAAAAAAGTAAAATGGTAAAAAAAAAAAACAAGTCAAGGAACTAGAGCAAAGTATATTTTAGTTATCGTTGAGTGACTTTTGAGAGAGGCGATTGGAGGGACAGCCGGAAGAAGCACCACCAGCAGTAGTATTAGTATTTTGAGAAGATGATATTTAAGAGGGATGCTTTATTTCAGTAAAGGATACGCTCGGCGCCTGAATTGGCAAGAAGGTGGAAACTCTGAAAGAAGATGCTACGAGAACAAAAAAAAAAAAAAACAAATTTATATGAAAAAATGAAAAATTTTCTGTGAAGCAAGGAGAAAAAAAAGGCGTAGGGAGATGAATGGTGAAATGAAAGTAAAAAAAAAAGAAGAGGAAGGAAAGAATAAAAACAAAATGATAAAAAAAAAAAAGCATTTTAAGCACCAAGGATACTCTGGTGCAATACACGTGATATATATCTATATATGATGATGAAAAGTGAGCGACACAGAAGGATGAAAAAGTATAAAAAATAATAAAAATAATATAAGAAGGAAAATGGGGCTAGGAAGAGAAGTGATGATGATGATGATGGCAGTAGTGGTAGTAGTAGTGGTAGTAGCACCAGTAGCAACGATAAAGGAAGAATGCGGCAACCAATGCCGGGCATGTCCGACGTTTCGGAAGTTTGAGTGAAATGCGTTTAATGCCTCTCTTTGACGTGCACGAATGTCGGTAGTTGCAACATTATATATACGATCGCGTGGTTCCTCATACACGCCCCATGAATGCAAGTGATCAAAAAATACCGTTCGAAAATATGCACGCGGACCAAACATTTTATCATATACCTACTGCTCTACATGTGGATGTATTAAGTATAACTTTTTACAAGTATGTAATTATAATCGATTCATATTTTCACTTTATTATATATAATTATTATTAATATGATTTTAAACGTTGTTAGGAAACATTTTTAGATAAAAGAAAAATTCTGGAAAAATAAATTTACAAAACAAAAATAATAATAATTGGATAGACAATGATCCTTGTGGAATTTTTTTTTTTTCAGTTTTTTATTTTCATTATCTCGTTGAGATTGTTTGGAGATAATTGATGATATTTATATTTCAGTGGGGGGTACAGTTGAACATTTTTATTTCAACTTTTATGGTTTTTTGTATTTAGAAAAATTTTAATTTGATAATAATTATATTTGGTGGATTTCGGAATTTTTTGGATGATGATGAAATTAATTTGTCAAGTGTATTTAGAATTTAGTCTTAATTTAAAATAAAATTTTTTCACTTGATTTTAGTACTTTGAAAATATTTATAATACATATGTCGAGTTTTAAATACCAGAACTGGGCAAATGGATTTAATTCTCAACTTTGAATACTAGAATTAACTGGATAGATATAAATAATTAAAATTTTCTCAGTAAAAATTAATATTTTATTTTTATTCAAGTAGAAAAAAATTGTTTTAGTCAGACGGATTGAGCTAAAAGTTTAAGTTAATGCTTACTATGTTACACATTATCAAAAAACATTTTAATTTTATATTTATCGAGCAGATTTTTAAATTTTAAATTGGGAATAAAATTAATTTATCCGATTTCAATATTTACAGCTTCAAATATTTCTTTGAAAGTTTTTTTTAAAACACAAAAATTAAACAAATAAATTAAAAATCATCACACAAAGTTGTTTTACCTATTTATTTCTTCAATTTTATTCTCAATATTTACTTACGTAACTCTATTATTTAGACAAGACGTTAAAAACACACTCAGAAACCTGCAGAATAAATATATAAAAATAATTATTTTAATTAAAATATAAAGTTACAAGCTCTCAACTTTTTTACAGCTGACAAAAAAAAATCAATTAAACATAAATAATTAAAAACTCTTATCATTATTGATCCATTATATATCAGTAATAACAATAATAACAATTTTTTTTCCCGTTGTATAAACTAAATTTTCGCAAACGTGGCAAACACAGAGAAGAAATATGAAACTCGATGATGAGAGACCAGCGAGAAAAAAAATATAATATATATAAGTACACGTAGACCATTTCTCGGTCATGACAGAGAGTACTATCTTGCCTTCGGTAAATTGGATCCGTGCAAATTGAAATTCTACCGACTCGTAGATAATCTAAAGTTTTACATTTTCCAGACAACGTTCATCCAACGTCATTACTTCTTTTACAAATAAAGCCTCATTTACTTTCTTCATTTCATATACACAGTACACCATCGAGTTATTTTTTATTCATCCTCTTTTTTTGATTTCAGCTGAAAAATGAAACATCAAATATAATTTATTTTCCACTTAATATATTATTTTAAATTTCCTATGAATTTTTATATTTTTATGTGTCATTGAGTCTGTGCAAAAGCTGGTGTATTATTACATCCACATGAATATGATATATAGATATATATTTATTTCAAGTCATGTTCCAAGTGACAGTAGAAAAATAAAGTATCCATATACAATATGTATACAAGATTCCATATATGAATTCATTAATGTGGCTTCTCGACACTGTCTGACTGGCGGATTATCGGCTTACTTGTACTACTGGTAGGCTAGTTGGATTATTTTCACATGCACAAACGAGTGATCGGGGTAATCTGTGTGTTGATAGCCGCGTGGCCTGATCTACAAATATACATACAACCCTTAAAATACTATATCCCATAATAAAATAAAAAATAAATAGATTAAATGATAATAAATTTCTTTTTATTCCTTATAATATGAAAAATAATTTATTATTTAAATTGATACAAATTGTATTCAAATATTATTTAAAGAATTTTATTTTTACAATTAGAAATTAAATTTTATAAGAAAAAATAATAGTCAATAAAAATTCGAGTTCAAATTTGATTTAAATATTAGATACTTACGTATATTATAAATCTATATTATTAATTGAATTTATTTTTATTTGAAAACAAATGAAAAATCATAAATAACACTAATTAAAAAAGCTAGTAAATTAAATTATAAAAATTATAAATGATAAACAAATTAAGTGAAGCTTTAAATGAGTCTAAAAAATTAAAAATAAATAAAATAATGTATCTGGAATTTTTATCAACGAGCTTACTATAAGCTATATAAAATTTGAAGTGAAATCTAATTTCCAGTGACGATGATATTGACATGAAAATCAACTTTAAAATATACCTAAATCAAAATGTAATTTATTTTTAATACACTTTAAATATTTTTCAAATTATTTTAGATTATATTCAATACAATTTTTTTGTATTTAATGAAAAAATCCTTTTTCTATTGAGAATTTAGGAATTATAATTTAAAACATAAAGAAAATGAAAAGAAAATTTAATCAAAAATTTAAAAAAAAATGAATTAATTAGGTTAATGAAATAAAAATAATTTTTAATATAATTTTTCAAGTAAAATAATGTCAAATGAAATAACTAAATATAGTGAACAATGAATTTGATGAAAAAGAAGACCAGTGTACCAGTGAATAACGTAGATTGAATGTTTAGAAGAAAACGAGTCTCGTGTATTCTTTGGTGCATTGATAATTTGAGCTGGTTTGCCCAGGGGAAATTCATTCTGCCACTCTTGATAAAACTGTTGTTTCATATAAATTCATGGTTTTTTATGTATATATATATTAACAAAAGACAAGACAAGAGAAATGACAAGACACTTGACAAAAACCATATAAGAATATTGCACAAAAACTAAGAAAATGAAAGAACATTTTTTATTTTTTAATCATAATATTTCTCATTAAAATTATAATCACATATACTGTCTTGTTTAATACGCAAAAAACGAAAAAAAATAATTTATTTTTTTTCATCTATATTGACGGAAAATAATTAACACAATCAAAGTGCAAAAAAATAAAAATAAAATGTATTTAAATTATGATATTAACAACGTGTTTTTCAAAAATACAAATGTCAATTTGTATGGTGATTTTTTTCATGAAAGAAAAAAAAATATATTTAAGCACACTTTGAAATACAAGGGTTCAGTATCCAAGGGGTGAAATATAAATAATAAAAAAGAGACAATGAAAAACAACCCCTGTAAATAAATAATGAAACAGAAAAGAAAAAAAATAAATTAAGAAAAATTTTAAAGAAGCCAAAAAAGTATTTTTTTTCTTTCAAAAGTAAAGAAGAGAGAAAGACAGGGAGAGAGAGAAAGAGAGAGAGAGTAATAATAACCGGCCAAGATATTATATAGTTTATTTATTTGTATACACATGTATAGTTAAAGCACTCGTTGACGATAACGAGTCCCGTTGGGGTGTCTACACACAAGTGAGACAAAAGAAAAACGATTCTTAGAAGGATAAAAAAATGAGAAGAAAATATAAAAGTTTTTTTTTGGGTTCTTATTATTATTATATAAAAAAGGGGCACGTACGATCTTTGCAGTTATATGTATAGGTGTATATAAAGACACAGCGAATATTCAACTTACATATGTACTTAAATTTTTATACATTTATATACCTTTTATAAATGTACACATGTACACAACAATGCAATATACATTTTGCTTGAAATTTCGCAACGTTGCTCTCTACAATGTTTATACTCAAAACATATAACCAAGCATCTTTTGCTTTATTTTTTAGCCGCGACACTATGATATTCTACGATGAAACAGTTTCACTCGCAATAAGACCACACAGACCAAGCTTTTATTATATATCTATATTTTTTTTTTTAACTTTACTTCTCTCTTACTCTCTTTTGAAAGTACAAAATTCAACTTTTATGTGTATATATAGGATGTACATTGCCCACCTCCTCTTCATAACCACAAAATTCAAACAATGCTATTCTACTTAAGTGGATAAAGGAATATATATATGTTTAAAATGGATGACAGTCGCGTATTTAGAAATTTCATTAATATTATTATGTTATTACAAAATACATTGTCGTGGAAATATTATTGTCAAGTATTCATTGATGTATATTAAATTTTTTTTTAAATATAATATTTATAATATTTAATTTGTGAAAATTTAATTTTAAATCAATTGCTTTCTTTGGGGTAGATGTTTAAATAATAATTTTTAATTTTTAAGATTTTTATTTAAAAAAAAATAATAATGGTGATAAGAGGTGGCAGTGACAAAAACTAAATGAATTATAGTCAACAGCAAGTAACGAGTAACCTAATGGTCAAGTAGGCTTAAAATCTGCCTACTGGCAGAAGATACTCGAGAGTTCGAACATAAGATCTAACGAACTTTGTGCTGTCAATTCTCGTTAGGAATTTTCAATATTTTGTCCGCGGTAAAAGTCTTATAACAGATTCATCGATACAATTGTATATTGAGTGTTAAGGACAAATACCTCCTGACGTAAAACGAATGTGGCATAAACCTCCTTACTCGTTTTACGCTAGGAAGTATTTGACCTAAACGCCAAATACTTTTTTTTTTTTAAGCTAAAATACTATATTTTCCGATATATTTAAATCACTTTCTCTATCACACATTTAAATTTGGACAAACATAATTTTAAATTAATTTTCTAAATAATCTATATATATTTTCCACGTAATTTACATTTGATGGAATAATAGCATATATTTTCTACAAAAGTATATGCGATTTAAAACTCTCTCCAAATGTATAAAATACCCAAAAACATTCAACAAAAACTAAATTGGGTTAAGCAATTATAATTTGTGTTTCAACTCTTATTGATATTTTTATTTTCTTTTCTTTTAATTTGTAAAACCCTCCAAGTATTCTCTAAAAATTTTCAATAATATTACCGTAAAAATAAATCGACTACTATCTTTTCATAAATTAAATAAATTATGCAATAAAATATTCCACTAATATTACTGCCCAACTATAAAATAAGCTCACCCAAAAATATCATTCAGAAGAAAAATCCAAATGTATTTTTAAAAACACATTACAATGACTTAAATATATGAAAATTTTAATTGTAAATAATTTGAATAATTTTCTATAAATTTAAATAATTAATTATCATTTCAGGACCACCAGTCCAGACGAGAGCAGTGCTTGATGGTACAGCTGAATTACCATGTGACATTCGACCTCCTCAACCAAACGATTCAGCAATTCTCGTTGTCTGGTATAAAACGTCAGACCGTCTGCCCGATATAACGCCCATCTACAGGTAAATTATTAATTATCATTCAAATAAATTTACCTCTTAACACTCTTGAAAAAAAATTTTAAAAAAACTAAAAATAAATTTATAACACGAACGTATTTAAAGCCATACGCTGATGTATTATTTTTTATTTTTAAAATAACTGAATCATCCTGATGATATTAATTTTCATAACACAAATGAAATTAATTAACTGAAAATTTTATAACAAACTTAATAGCTTTCAATATTATGTCATAAAAATTATACCCATGTGAATTTTTAATTTTATAAAAACTCCTCTTAATTAATGACTTTATTATCAAAAAAAAAAAAAATTAAATAAACAAAGAGAAAATTAATTAAAAATGTTTTTATAAAAAATTTACGTGCAATTTTTTTTCAGTCAAATACGTATCTATTGATGTAAGTTTTCATGTCAATTTAAAATGTTTTGTATGTATACTTGACTATGTATTACAAGTCACAATACACCAGCTTATACTATAGGATAACAAGAGAAAAAAAAAGTAAAGAAAAAAGGGCATACTGCGTGTATCACGTGAATGCAAAAGAGGCACGTGACGTGAATGAATAGTCGCTTGCTAAATCGTGTCATAAACGTAAGAAATCCAACTTAGCAAAGTGTGTGTTTATATAAGGGTAAAAAATAAAAATATATTTTATTATTATTTTTTGTAATGTAGCTATGGTTGTATAGCTGTATATAACACAATGCGTGTTAACGTGACATAGACGAGTAGAGCCATCACACAAGTGAGATTTTTTTTTTTTGTTTTAATCTGACATTTATTTAATTCTATTAATGAATTCATTCAATTTATAAAAAATTTTATATATTTTTTTTTTTACTGTATTATATATTTGACGTTATCATGTTAACAACACACAAAAAAAAAATTAAAATTATTTTAAAAAAATATATAAAAAATGTAATTTAAAAAAAAAAAAATTCAACTGAATTTTTTTTTTTTTTTTTATTTGTTTAAATAAATTTTGCTAGTGATTAAAAAAATTAATAAATAGTGTAAATATTTTTATTTATTATAGATTATAGATCTTATCATTTGACAGATTTTTTCTTTTTTTTAAATACATTTTATAACTTTTTTTAATAATTAATTAAAATTTAAATGACTGTTTAAATATTGTATAATATTTTGAGTTGATTAGGCGATAAATTTATGTGATTTTTAGTTGATAAATTATAATATTTATGGTGTCATGTAAAGCAACACTTGATACCTTGAGCAAGATATTTCGTAATGCAGAAGAGAATCTCAATATAACAGCCTTATCTATCTCGTTTATTTTGTGTTATAATGCTGTGGTATATTTTACTTGTATAATTTGTGTATGTGAATGAGTGGATACATATATTGTGAGCCAGTTGAAAGCATGTCTATATCCTGTCGAGCATAAAGGAAGAGACGACGAGCTTAATCCGGTAATTTCTCGGCGTACGCCACGACCTTCCGTTACACGGAAAGCCACCGGATGCGATAGCAAGCTCACAACGGTAGACCGTTTATAAAATGGTCCCGCACAGTAGTTTTTTATTTTTCATTATCAATTTTTTATCTATTTTTTTTTTCATTTAAATATAGAGATATAAGGCAGTATTTAAATATTTTTGAGATGATGTATTCCAATAATTAAAAAAAAGACAAACATTCTTGGGATAGATTTTTCTTATTAATTTTAATTAAGTAAAAAATATATCTATTTAAATCATATGAATATTAATTATATTGAATATATATTGGAATTGTGTTTGAAAGATATTTAAATGAAACATAAAAAATGTGAATTTAATTTTTATAATGCTTAAATTTTAAAATATATTTTATTGATAGTTTTTAATAACAAAGTAGATGTATTGTTTTAATTTTGTAAAGTATTATTTTTTCTTTTTTGATTGTAGATTTTTCAATTCAATTTGATAATTTTTTAATGTAAATTGGTATGTATTAAAAAATTTTAATGGCTCATGGCTAATTTAATTTACAGAATAAAATTTGTTTATAGAATTAAAAAATTGAATTTAAAAAAAAAATAATAATGCTGATAAGAGATGGCAGTGACAAAAAGTAAATAAATTATAGCCAACACGTAACGAGTAACCTGATGGTCAAGTAGGCAAGAGCTCTGCCTACGATGCTTGAGGTCTCGGGTTCGAATCCTAATGTTAGCAATACAGTTATAGGTATGAAATAATCTGTTAAGATACTTGACTTATGTACTAAAAATCTAATAGCTAAGGGAGTAGGTCAAGCTTTCATCCATCTGATTATGATTGAGTTTGGATCAAATACCTCCTGACATAAACCGAGTGAGGCAAAAACCTACTGACTTGTTTTACGCTAGGAAGTATTTGACCCAAACGCCAGGTACTTTGTTTTTTTTTATTTTTTTTCAAATACCATATTTTTTAGATATATTTAAATCACCTTTTTTATCACACAATTAAATTTGGACAAATATAATTTTTAATTAAAACATCGTGTATTTAATTTTAATATGATTCAGTTTTAATGAAACTATACATATTTTTTTTCCACAAAAGTAATCGATTTAAGACTCTCAACAAAATTTAAAAATACCTAGATTTGTTTAACCATTTTGTTTTTTTTTTTAAATGAAAACAAAAATAAATCTGCAACACAAAAATTGATATCTACTTTTAGCCAACAGAAAAAGAAAAATTAAAAATCCATGATCAATTTAAGAAAAAAAAGAAAAATAAATGCATCTTTTCTTATTATTTTCGATACATTGTAATTATTCAATTTCAACAATTGTTCAATTTCCCAAGTATCAACTATCAACTCTTTAAAAATTACATAAAATTTTCTAAAAATAAAATACCAACAACTTGTCATGAATCAAATTAATTAAAAAAATAATTGAATCTGTTGTTAAACAGATTAAAAATAAGAATAAAAATTAAACAATCAATTGGATAAAAATTGAATTTTAAAAATTAAAAAACCCACATAATATTATACAAGCTTACGAGATTTTTCGGTTGAAAAAATTTGCATATATATATATATTTAATATGTTTTATAAACTATGTGCATGCATGTATAATATCAAAGTTAATTGTACCGTAAACGTTGAGGCCGTACGAGTGTATTTCAAATTTCCGACATATGGAAACGGATGGTGGCAAAATAAGAAAAGTCGTCAGGCAAGAGAAGGGCAAAGGATTAAACCTTATCACTTGTGTATATAGTCATAACTAAAATACAATTTATATTGTATATATACACACACATATTTGAATCATGAACATGTTCATCGTTGACGACTTCCGGACAAATTCAAATGGCAAATAACATAACCACTTTGCATCAAGCACATGACGATGTATTATAAACTAAACAACTATATTTAAGTCTGACGAAATATGCACATAAACTACTATTTCAACTATTAATATTTACAACATACATTCGGGTATTCCACCTTGATCCTCTTACATCAACTTCCGTTCTCGTGTTACATATATTATGTAACGAACACAAAAAAAAAAGCTCTTTTCAACGAAAAAGAATTGTATCCTTAATTTTTTTTTTTTTGTCATTTAGTTGTTTAATTATTTATACAAAGACTGGAATTATTTAAATTTATAAAATATTTAATTTTCTATTTTTTTTTTCTTCCATAAACTATGATTATTATTTATTTATATATTTTTTTTTTTTTTTTTGGTAAAGACTGGCAAGTTCTGACATGAAAATTGTGGAAAATTTTTCTGTTGAAATTTCAAATTAATTTGTTGTTTAATTAAATATTCATAACAATTGAAACAAAAAAAATTTAAAATATGTTAATAACAAATGTTTTAAAATTTTTTTTCTTATTGTTTTTTAATTATATATTTATTTTTATTTTAAATAAAAAAAAATAACAATTTATTTGTGAAAAAAATTTTTTTTTTTTTTAACTTTAAAAATATTAAATTTGGAAAATGTAATTTTTATTTTTTTTACTTGTAATTTAACGATATGGGTTTGTGATTATTTTTCTCAGTTATATATTATAATATTCATGTAATTTTATTTATATTTTTTCATCTTAAAAACCATGAATATTCATCGAGTCCATCCGGCAAATTGAAAAATTTTTTTAAAACAGTTAAATTATATAAACATACATATATTATATATATCCTGACCAATCCAACCTCTGTATAAACCACATTTATTTTTATCTATATTTTTTTAAACTTTTTTTCGCGTTGTTTTATTCAAATTAAGCGAGAGTCTTATGGCGACACTTAACCATCGGTGAACAAAATCCCCAGCACTTTCTCTCTTTGCTTTTTGTGTGAGTGTTTTTTTTTTTATCGTACTTGTGTGTATATCAAGCTTGCGGAACCAGTTGAATTTTTTTTAATTTTTTTTTTTCATATAACTCAGCTACCTGGTTGCATTATCGTCGCGTGTATATAACATGTGAGTACAATAAATGCGGGTGAGGTGGTCGTAAAAGCTTTACACCGGACCCTCAATTCACTCAGTTATTTATTTTTTTCTTTTTCTCTATCAACTTTTTTAATTTCTTTTTAAATTGTGCTTTGTTGTGCTCTCATTTTTTGACACGTTCTTACATTCTCATGATAATACTAATCCCATTTTTTATTCTTAAATCTCACACTTAATTCGTTTTTCAAGTGACCTAATTATTTATAATATTTAATTTGTAAGAATTTAATTTCAAATCAATTGCTTTTTTTTAGCTGGATGTTTCAATAATGATATTTAAATCAAAGTCAAAATTAATGTCGACCCTCAATCGCCAAACATAGAAAATTGCTTTCAAAAAAATTAACTAACCACAGTAAAAAAAAAAATCATAATTTTTCAGTGCAAAAAAAAATTAATTTCTCACTATTATCAATGTAATAATATTTTTTTTATTATCATATTAATATTATATTTACAAATTGCAATAAAGTAAAGATAAAATTTTATAAATAATTATTTATTCAAAATTAATTTGAGTTAATTTAGAGTAATTGATTGTAGATTGTTTTGATTCTTTATAATATTTTTATTTAAAGAAAAAAAAAATCGTGATATGAGGTGGCAGTGACAAAGACTAGATAAATTTTGGTCAACCACAAGTAACGAGTAACCTAATGGTCAAGTAAGCAAGAGCTCTGCCTACGATGCTTGTGGTCTTGGGTTCAAATCCTATAGCTCTGATCCATTTTTCTATTAAATTTGCGATTTTGATGTTTGAAACTACTGACTATATGAACATTATTTATAGCCATGAACATTATTTATAGCCAATGTTCATAATACCAGTTTGAGTCTAGGACAAATACCCCTGACATAAAACGAGTGTGGCCAAAACCCCCGTACTCGTTTTACGCTAGGAAGTATTTGACCCAAACTCCAAATAGTTTTTTATAAAAAAAAATACTATTTTTTTTAGATATATTTAAATCACTTTTGTATCACACATTTAAATTTGGACAAACATAACTTTAAATTAATTTTCTAAATATTCAGAATATATCCCCAACTTAAATCACATTTAATGACATACTAGCATATAGTTTCTACAAAAAAATACGATTCAAAACTCTCTCCAAGTGTTAAAAATACTCAAAAACATTTAACAAAAACTAAATTGGGTTAATCAATTATAACTATATACATTATTCCGGATCATTCATAATTTTTTTTCGTTTTAATTATTTATTTTCTATAAAGATATTTTTTTATTTCCTTCTAATTTTATTTCAATAAAATTTCATATTATCAAAACCAAAGCTTACAAATATTGCATAAATTTTATTTCATAATATTTAAGAAAGAAAAATATAAACTATCTTTGCCACAATATTTTTTTTTTTCAACTAAACTTTAATGATATTTACTTTTTATTTATTTAATATTTTTTTTTTCAAACTTTACATTTGTATATGAGCTTTGTACCTGTATAAAATACCTACATGTATGCATGTATGTGTAGAATAAAATGAAATAAATTATCCATCTTCTAATTGCACGAAAAACAGTTGGGAATAAGTCCCAGTAGTGAGTATGTGTTTGCTGGCATGATATGTAAAAACTAGAGAATGATAATAAAGGGTACACATTTATACAGATATATATAATACACATGGGGACATGAAAATTGAAAAAAATTAGAAGGAAAATACAAGCGATAAGGTACATGACAAAACTAGCTGTAGATATATGTCGGTATAATATTGAAGTTGTACAACACGATCACAGTGTAACTGTATTTTTCCATCCTCATTTACCCACATTCACAACTATCATTTTATTTTCTTATTCTTCCTTGAATTTTTTCAACATTACCTCAATGTTTGAACAAGACAAATGCTCCCCTATTCTTACTATTATTCTTTTCTTTCTGCAATTTCCTTTTTTTTTTATATTCCTTAATGTTTTCGTTTTTTTTTTTTTTCATTAAAAATTGATTTTTAAACCTTCAATTTTAATGATGGCTTGTGTTAAGTACATAATTTATTGCAAATTAATGATAATAAATAATTTAAAAAAATAAAAATTTAAATAAGAAAAAAATTTTTTTTTTTTATTTTGTTAAAATTTTTTTTCATTATAAATAACTATTTCAAAAAAAAAAAAAATAATTGAACATTTTACTATTTATTCTAAAGAAAATAACTATAAAAATTATTAATTTTTATTTCATTTTTTTTTCATTGAAAATAAAGCTTTAAGAAAAAAAATATAAATAAAATTGAAATAATTTTTTTCATATATTTTTCTTCAGACCAGAAAATAAATTTAAAAAAAAAAAAAATGACAATTGTAATACTTATTTATATTTATAACTATCTATGAATTTATAGTTGAAGTATGGATTAATGAATAATTGGTATGTTCAATGGGTGAAGAATTAATTGGTGCCCGATTATAGTAAAGCTCAACGAGCTGAAAAAAAATCTATAATACATGACGAGTGATTTTCTGGATCGGATGTACAAGTTTTATATATATATAATGTATATAAAACTAGTATGTATATATGAGAAAGAATAAAACAATTGTTAAAGAAGGATAGATGGAAGGCCGCAGTCGTTCATGTTGATGGGGTTGTGATTCTCTGTGTACGTGATTCAACGAGCCGAATCAAACGGAACGGAAACTTCAACTTTCGACCCACTTTATGCACCCGCGAATCGGACCACATTGTCAGCCAGTAACTCTGATGTTTTATTATATATATATTTCATGTCTATTCAATTTTTTTTTTATTATTTTTTACCTTTGTCAAAAAAGGGAAAATAAATATAAAGAGAAATAAAAATTTACTTTTTCTTCTTTTTTTTTTTTTCATTCAAAATGACAATATTATAAAAATAAATTTATTTCAATTTATATTCTTTCATGTTTTGATAATGGAAAATAAAGCTTTTTCAGTGTGGTCAAAGTGTGATTTATTTTTATTAAAATATAATTATAATTTGTTTGAAAAAAATAAATTCAAAAAAAAAATTTAATCAAGAAATTTGTGATTTTTTTTTTAACAAATTAAATATATTTTTAAAAAAAATAAATTATGAAAGATGAATTATTTAATGCAAAATTATATTTTCAATAATTTATTATATAATTTAATATTATTTTTACAATAATAAAACATGTCACACAGTTACCACAAGAACAACAGCAAATTTCAAAGCAACTTAATCACAAAGCCAGACATTCTCAAGGGATGTTGCATATATCGAGGCAGTTAACACCTTTGTATAGAATCACACAACCACCACACTAACATACTTGTCACATTTAATACACTAAAATATAATAACTTTACTATACTTGTCCTACTAGTTGTCTCTGAAATAAATAATGCCAACAAATTCAGCGAAAAAAAAAATAAAATTAATTATACACACAAATTTTGACGTTAAAATTCTTCATTATTTAAAAATAAATAATAATAATAATGTATTATTAAAAAATTCAGAGTTAATCAAGTATATATTATACAAAGAGAAAATAAAATTTAAAAAAAATGAAGCCAAGGATTCAGCTCGTTTAAAACTAATTTTATTTTTTATTTAAAAATTTTTTTTTTATTAATTTTTTTTCGCCTTTTTATACCTTCTTTTTCTTGACTCGTGAAGTAATTACGAGCAAGTAATTATTCTAGGCTATGGTGTACATGTATATACATTATATATACATAGAAAAAAAAAAAAAAAAAAATTCTGTAGAGTGTTGGTGAAGTGGAAATCGATTTCAGGAGAGAAATAGGACGACGCTGATATAACGTCGTCGCGAGCAAAAGAGTGAGAGCTAAATAATAAAATAAGTAAAAAAAAAAATAGAAAAAAAATAGAAAAATACTGTGCAAGAGAGAAAGACAGTAAAGAGAGTTATAATAAAAAAGAAAAAAAAAAAATGAAAGAGGTAAAACGAAACGGTGAGCTATGAGAGAGGCGTTTGTTGACATTTTTTTTTTATAAATTTTTTTTTATAATATTGGTTTTTTCTCTGGCCTTGCCTTGATCGTCTATTCGTTTTAGTTTGAGCTTATACATGTACACATACACATTTGAACGAGACGATTTTCACGCGAGGTAAAATTGCCAGGAAGTTGATGTACCCCACCTTCGTCGTCAATGTATATCGAGCAGCTAGAGCAATACGCGAAATGTCATCGACGCAAGAAGTAGATTTATATATGAATAATGTAGGTCGATTTATTATATAAAAAAAAAATATAAATGGTAATATGCAGCTTGATGTGTGAGTTCATGAAAGAAATTCATCTGGACAGTATTTACGCATGTGTTGGTTCATATAGTTTGGCGGTAAAGTGAAATAAGGGATGGAAGACGAAAAATATATAAAAAAAGCTCTCAATACACACACATTTTTCTTGGTAAGAAAAAAAAAAAAAATACGAATCAAATCGAAAAGTTAGATTTAGAAAAAGATAGATATATATTTCTTCTTCTTTTTCTCAATGCGTCACGAAAAAATAATAAAATGTGAAGGAAAAAAAAAATAAAATATAAAAAAAATTGTGAAGAGTTGATGGGGTGGAATAATACAGGGAATAAGAAATGAGTTTAAAAATGAGTTTGACTATCTACTTTTCATTTTTTTTTTTCCTTATTTTTAAATTTCTTTTTTTACATTTCTTTCGTTTCATATCAATGGATATTAGACACTTGATATTGCCACATTTTTCTTTTATTTTTTATCCACAAATTGAAGTCTAAAAAAATTTCCACAAAATAGAGACTAATAATCTTTGAATTATGATATTTTTTTTTTTTATATATTTATTTTTTTTTTCTTTGTTTTTACCACGAAGAAGCAAACTGAAAAAAAAAAAATTGGTTGGAAAAACTTTAGTCTCATTATTTTTCATTTTACAAAAGCGTGAAAAGTTGAAATTTTCTCAATTTTTTATTATTTTATTTTTCTCATCTTAACTAACTATCTTTTGTTTCTTTTTTTTTCTGTGAAACTTTTTTTCTATCTCTATTTTTTTTTCTCCACAATCTTGTATATATATATTTTCATTTTTTTTTTTTTTTTATTTTATTCTTATTTCGCACTTTGCCTAGAGGACTTTCCGTCAACCGCAAGTTTGTTCCACGTTATCCGTTGGTTGAGACCTAGTTTGCAAACTATTACACGCTGCATTAATATTTAGTTGGCTCTTGTCCTTCCACTGTGACAAGAAAATGCATAATTCGAGAGGTAAAATTGAGACAGACATTCTCAGAGATATTACATTCCCTTGCAAATACATATTACAAAATATAAATTAAATAAAAAATTTCTATATACATTAATAAATTAAATTTATGCATTATTAATTTTCATTATTTTTTTCCTTGTAAACTTGGATAAAAATTTTTATAATGAAAAAAACAATTTTCTTTCAAAAATATATTTACAATATCTCAAATTAAATTATTCAAAGAAAATATATTCCATTAAAAATTCCACAAAAATATAATTTTTCATTGCAGAAAAAAATTAATTTCTCACTATTATCAAAGTAATAATATTTTTTTTTATTATCATATTAGTATTATATTTACAAATTGTGATAAAGTAAAGATAAAATTTTATGAATAATTATTTATTAAAAATTAATTTGAGATACTTAGGAGTTATTGATTATAGATAGTTTTGAGTCTTGTTGATTTTTTTATTTGAAAAAAGAATTAATGGTGATAAAAGGTGGCAGTGACAAAAGTAGATAAATTATAGTCAACAAGTAACGAGTCACCTAGTGGTCAAGTAGGCAAGAGCTCTGCCTACGATGCTTGAGGTCTCGAGCTCGAATCTATGCTTAGATATCACGAGTTTCAATCGATAAAATAAAATTACAGGAGCTCGGCCGTCAATTAGTTCATGATCATTTATTGGTTCCTAGGAATTACCTTCACGTGTGGGTCAAAATACTTCCTGGCGTAGAACTAGCGGGGCAAAAAACTCCTCACTTGTTCTACGCCAGGAAGTATTTGATCCAAACGCAAAATAATTTTTTTATAAAAATAAGAATAAATATATTTTTTAGATATAAATTAAAAATAAAATTTTAAACTTATATTCAAACGTATATACGGTTGAATTCAAAAGTATTTATATTTTAACTACATTTATTTATCAATTTTTTTTTTTATGTTAATTAATATCTAAGGATTTTTTTTATTTTTACTTTTATTATATTAAGGCTTTATTGAGATTTTAATGAAGTAAAAATAAAATTTTATAAATAATGATTTATTTAAAATTAATTTGAAATAATTTGGAGTAATTGATGATGAAATGTTTTGATTCTTTTTGATATTTTTATTTGAAAAAAAATAATCGTGATATGAGGTGGCACCGACCAAAAGTAGATGAATTACAGTCAACAAGTAACGAGTTACCTGATGGTCAAGTAGGCAAGAGCTCTGCCTACGATGCTTGAGGTCTCGGGTTCGAATCCCTTATATCAACGTGGATTTCAAATCATCTGGCTAATAGTAATTTGGAGTGGGAGTTTTTATTGCTGCCTGATAATGAATTCGATTGAGTATGAGTTTGGGACAAATTCTTCTTGGCATAAAATGAGTTGAGCAAAAACTCCCATACTCGTTTTACGCTAGTAAGTATTTGACCCAAACGCCAAATAATTTATTTTTTTTTTAATTCTATATTTTTTGGATATATTAAATCACTTTTTTCATCACACATTTAAATTTAGATAAATATAATTTCTCTGAATATATCTTCGACGTAATTTACATCTAATGTATTACTAGCATATATTTTCTACAAAAGTATATGATTTAAATGTCTTAACTCTCTTAAAATGTCAAAAATTTTTTTTCCTTGACTTTCTAGCTGTTAATTTTTTTTTCAGGAAACTAAACGTGATAAAAAAATTCTAGAAACCAGTTTCAATTTGTGAGAAAAAAATCTATCGAATATTTTTTATTTCTACATGAATTATCAAAATTTAATAGCTCCATAAATTTTTTAATAAAAGCTAAATATATTCGAAATATCTCAAAGCAAAATAAAGCTTTAAATTTTTTTTGTATTATTAATCAACCCTTCAAATTCCACCAAATATATTTCTGATAAAAAAAAAACAATAAATTTCATTTCATCCATGAGAATTTGTACATCATTCAATTGTAAATATATCTACGAGACGTACAGATTTACATGTAGAATAAAATTAATTACTTGGATAGATATAGCAAATTAAATATGAATAAGAGAACGGACAAAGTTGTTAAATATGGGTGTCTGTTTACTACAGTAGTAATAGTTTGTGGCATAGACAGGAAATTCAAGTCTACTGTAGTCAAACTTTACTAACGAGTCTCACAGCTCACGCGGTCATAGAATATAGGCGTTGAGCTGAATGTGATACGTTAAATACAAACACAAACAATCTCTTCATACATACATACAAATAATAAACTTTATATTGTGTTGAAAATTTTGTTGTAATAAGGCGTGCCTTGGGAACAACTCTCATCTCTTATTGCCTATATAAGACTAGTGTCGAGAACACATTGTATCTTGTGTAAACTATATAAATTACAATCCAACAAATTATCATACAAACAAACTCCGCCCAATTTTGATTATTCAGTTATTTGTCTAGTTGAGTTTTAGGCCATAAGGAATATCATGAAATATATATAACAACTTTGAAAATTGAATAACTTTATTGTTGAATAAGATGAACAAAAACAAACAATGGTCAAAATGGAAATTTGTGTTTTAAATTTAAGTCATTAACGACAGACATTGTGGTGTATATATTTTCTTGCTAGTATACAAATAGACTAAACTTGTATATACAATACCATTTTATGCCCATACGTATTGTGTATAAAATATTATGCCAACATCTTCAGGCAAAATGTGCGTCCATCAGACAATTATCGCAGTTGCACTCGAGCTTCTAGCTTTGCTATTTTCCTCCTTGTCTTTATCTAAATTTTCACTGAATATATATAGATATACATAGGATTAAGCTCGCTGTAGAAAACAAGCTACATCTCTGCTACACACACTATCTCACAAGTATTTAATGAATATGCAAATGGCTATACCGAGAATCGCCACAATCTCACTTTTGGTATATGTATATATTTTACAGTGAGAATGAAGGTTAAGGGTTGCACCAAAAGACAACTAAAAGTGGTATGAGTTATTTTACAACTAGTCAATATAATATCTTCTATGTAGTTTAATGACTATCACAAAATTGAAATTTACTTGATCAAAATTCTTTACAAAATTACAAACAAATTTTGCTAATTCAAAATTTTTAATTAATTTATTTTTATAAATTATATATTTTCATATTTTTAATGGTGATTTTAAATTTTATATTATCATGATTTCTTTTGAAAAATATCATAATAATTACTTGAAAAAAAAAAAAAAGAAATCATGCGTGAAAAACATGTAAACAAAGCAAATCAAAAAGTAAAGAATATATGATTCGTGGTGGTGATACCCATGGGTAAATTTTCATTGTCGTAGTTTTCGATTTTACGAAATCGATATAGGGTCGCTTGGTAACTCCCTGGGCTGAGTATAACGTCCCACAAGAGTGTGGTATTCTATACATTGAAATGGCAGAGACAAGAGTTGATGAAACGCGTTGTAAAAGAGGATAGAAATATGGGAGTTAATTGAAAATCGTAGAATATATATATACTCAAGAGAGGAAGAGAAAAGAATAGAAAAAAAAAAAAAAAAAAAAAAAGAGAACAAGTTAGTCTCGAGGATCCACCGGAGATCAAAACTCCATGGAAAATTTTCTAGTGTTCTTGCTCACTCGTAACCCCATCTCCCCCGTCAACTTGATGGTAATATATATTAAACTTTATGTATTATAAAAAAATAATAATTATTGAAAATAAAAAAAATCCATATCAGCATGTATATTGTCAAGAGAATATTTATTTTTTAATAATAATATTTGCTCCCAGTTGTGGGATTAATATCTCAGAGATTTTTCTACTTGCATATATATTCCAATTTGAATATAAAATATTAGTTATATATAAATACAACAAGTAATACGGAAATACTTTTAATTGCTTTTAAATTTATTCTATTTATTATTTTTATTTTGATAATAATAATGATATTTTTTTTTATTTATTTTAATTAAAATAATTTAACGT
This sequence comes from Aphidius gifuensis, assembly GCF_014905175.1. NCBI lineage: Eukaryota > Metazoa > Arthropoda > Insecta > Hymenoptera > Braconidae > Aphidius > Aphidius gifuensis. The sequence continues at coordinate 24,354,698 of NC_057791.1, read as the reverse complement.
GTTTTGCTAATAAAAGTTTATTTAACTAACAAGGTATATATGTATTAAATTTATATCTGTAAATGTATATTGGCATGTTATGTATAGATACGCATTTGCCGTGAAACTTTTGAGATCACATATTGGCTCTTTCCTTTAGAGTTCCTTTAGAGTTCACGAATGCACGCGAATGCAAGAGTTCGATTTGAAGTTGGTACTTGTACGTAACCTGGGAGCGGCACGTACTTCTATACAATTTAGATTGAATCGGTTCTGACGGTGAGATCTAAATGCCGAGAACATATCCCCGCACCGGTAATTGAAAATCGTAGTAGTGGCAATGCTTTTATATACATATATATATAACTGAATTCTGCTTTAGTTTGGCCTCTCGTTTTCGTTTACCCTCGTCTAGTCATCTCTTTGTGTGTACATATATATATATTTATTTATGTGTTTATACCAAAGAGTATATACGACACAAGTGTGGAAAAGGGTATATGTACGTGTACAAGTCAATGGAAGTCAATGTTGAGTGAGGGAGAAATATAGTTTTGTGGCTGAGGCCGAATTTTGTTAACTTCCGTGGGGCGGAAACAACGTCCATACCCACAAAATTATATCGCTTCAAACGCCATCAGCAACAGAATCTCTGCTTAAAGCTGCATTGATGTTGGGTTCTTCACTTTCAATCCTCTTTCTCTTTCTCTCATTTAAATTATATATATTTATGCCTTTGTCTACACAAGTATTTATTAAATACACCTTTAATTCAATAGTTAATTCACACATTTCAATGTGTTTATATTTTACTTTAATTGCATGTATTTTGTTGAATACAAATATGTGAATGCACATGCTTTTACTTTGACCATCACATTTGTATTTACTCTTACAAATAAAATTATTTGTATATAATGATATTTACCTTTAATTAATTTAATTAAATTGAAATGTATTTGTAAATTTTTAATTTTTTTTTTTTCTTAGCTAATTTTTATAATAGGTTGTAATTTTTTTTTAGCAATAAATAATGCTAGGAACATGGTGAAATTTTTTTTAAAAATAGCTGAAGTGTGTCTCTATTTACCTGAAAAATTTCAGAAATATCTACCCATGAGTTTTCTTGAGAAAAATTATAGAAAAAGTCTTCCGTAATAATCAATTTCCCCGATTTAATAATTGATTTAATTTAAAATTTTTTTATTATAAATTTTAACACGAAATAATTTGATAAAAATAATTGAAAAATTAATAATATTAATTGTATTTATCAAGTTAAAAAATAACAGTGTATTTAGTTGGCTTAAAAATACAAATATAACATGAAAATATACAAATAAATATAAACATAAAAGACAAATACAAGTAGTCAGTATGATGGTAGTTGTATATCACCCAGTAAGCGTGTCTATTTTCCTTACTAATGCCATAGAGAAACCCATGTGTATCTAGATGCACGATAAAGTTTCACACGTCCATAACAAAATGAAATTTCCCGGGAGTCAAGAAGTCTCTCGAAACATTACACCTGGTATGAGACAACAGAGACAATGCTAGAGATCACCAAGCATTGTTGTCCTTCATCCTCATATACATACAACCAAACATTTATATAAATATATATTACTATGTAAACCATCAACCACGTTTCCAAAACCAAACAAAACTATTGCCTAAATTTGCGCATGCGCCTATCTCAACCACCAAAGTATTTTAGCAAATTTAGTTGCCATAGAAATTTTGTGATTATGTACATAAGGCTATTTGCATTCACCAAGCCGACTCTTCAACTCATTTATTTTACAAATATAAATACTATTTTATTTTTTTTTTTTTTTTTAATAATCAAAAAATCAAACACAAAAAACAAATCACAATTTGAGCGCGCTCTTCCATATAATTGCAATTTAAAAAATTCAATTTATAAACTTTTTAACTATTTTTTTTCCACTATTAACATAATGATTTTGTATTCTAGTAATTTGCCTTTGTCAACTTGAAAATGTGTATTATTTATTGCTCAACTCAATCAAATTTATAAAGCCCATATTTATTATAAAAAAATTATCTGATTTTTTAAAATAAATATGTGTATTTCAAGTTAACACGAAATGGGAATGAACATGGTGAATATACAATGTGTTTTTTTTATTTTAATTCTATATAACACATATTGGAGGGTTGTACCAAAATCAGTATACCATGTAGACACGATTGGACATCGTCAGAACCATTCAGTGTGTAATCTGAATCTACGAAAATGGTGTTTATATGTACACCAGCTATAATTGCATAAAACAAACAACCATTCTCTGTTTCTTTTTTACCTTGTTTTTAGTGTTAACATTTATTTACAAAATTTTATTTTAATAACAATGTAATAATTTTATTTTTATATTGTATTTTTGCAGTTATGATATGAGAAATAAACGTGACAAGGCGACACACTGGAAAGATAAAGAATTTTTAAATGAACGAGCTCATTTTAAACCGTCAACTGATCCAGCAATATTGGTTGTTAAAAGAGTGGAGCAGCGAGATGAAGGAGAATATCTTTGTCGAGTTGATTTCGTCAGAAGTCCAACGAGAAATGCAAAAATATATTTAACAATAATTGGTAAGACAATTTAAAAATGTTTGATTAATTTTTCGTTTTTTTTTTTTTGTATTAATTTTTGTGTCGTTTGATTTTTGCACGGTAAATTTAAATCTAGTCAGGTAGTTGAAATTTGAATCAATGAAAAGGATTTACAATCGGTCATTGTGTATTCACACATTCATGAACATTATTTTGTTATATTGTTATTTATACAAATGATCGTTTGACGTATTCAATGACAAACTGACAAAATCAAACAACATATGTGGCTTGATTTTATATCGAAACTTTATAACAATAAACATCAATATAATTTCATGATTTAAAGCACATCAGACAGGAAATGAAATTTAAAAAAATATAATAAACAGAGCTTTTTGAATAAATCCACTGAATGCATTATAAATTGGTTTATATTTTTTATGTCATTTTCATAGTGTCATATAAAGCACTCAATCGTGTTGCAATCATTGCATCAGTGTGTATTAAAAATTCAAACGACACATAAAAAAAATATACAAAAATAATCATTTTAAAAATATATTTAATAGATTTTTATTTTCTAAAATTATTAAGCTTATTTTTATTTTTATTTTACAAATGTTTTTGAGCTTTTTTTTTTATTTTTTAAATAGGTTTTTTAATTTTTAGCATTGCTATTCATTAATTGCGAGTACCAGCGAAATGATAATTTTTTTTCAATAGTTCAAGATGATAAATAATAGCCAACAATAATATTTTTCATGAAAAATCAAATAGTTATTGGAAAAAAAAAATTTCAATTCTATTAAAACATCAAAAAGCTTCACTATTACAATCTCAATTTAAATAATGATTTTTTTTCCCTTCAAAAGATGAAAAACAATAATAAAAAGCTTTTTACATTTATTGTTAAAAAAAAGATAAAAATTTAATCTCAATTCGATGCATCAAATTGTACAATACCAAACTTTTTCCCCGAAGCAAATGGTGAAATTTTGTTCTACTTAAAAAACTATAATAGAATCATTAATTTAACTAAAGCAAAAGCGAAAAAAAAAAAAAAATCCATATTATTTTTCTTTTGTTTTAAATAATGGTATAATTATTCCAGAGACAAAAGCAATATTACAACAAAACTTTCATCTCTTTCATTTCAAATTAAAATTAAAATTAAAAAAAAAAACTGAAAAATCATTGTGTGTATTGGACGCTGTATATACACAGTGTAATGAATTGGTAGTATATAAGTGAGAGTGAAAACGAGAAATACAAGAGAATTGATAATACACTCAACATCGACATGAACAAACATGCCACGTCAAAATCGATTGTCGAGAATAATAAACGAGTAAGCCAAAACGTGTTCTAGCATATATGCGTAACTTCATCTATGACTCGAGGGAAATTATACGATATGTGGCACTTGGTATATATATCCAAGGCTAAAATAAACTACCCCCTTCTATATCTAACAACCTAATTTTATTTATCCCCTCAATTTCATCAAACCATCTACAAATTCACATACAAAATACAGGTCATCCTTGTACAAACAATTTCTCTCTCTCCCTGTTTATATAAAGTCACACTATTTATGCAAAATAACAGCTTCAAATTGTAACCCCTCCATTTACATCTACTCAAACTATAAATTAAATTTTTTTATTTTTTTCAAAATTATGTTAAATAAATGTGTCGAGAGTTATTATTTTTATACTCACTTTTTAAATTCCAATCAACGTCATGAACAAGTTACGAATATTTTTTTTTTTTTTCATTTTTTTTTCAACTGATTTCAAAGAGAAGTTCAGAAGAGCGAAGAGAGAAAATAAAAAACGTCAGCAATCTACAAGCTCTGAAACATAAAATGAAATAGAAATAAAAAATATATAAGTGAAAAATAATAATAAAAAAAAAATCAACGGTTGAAAAGGATATAGCTTTTTGAAAATGGTAAATGCAGAAAGTGCAATATGAATCAATGTCTATTCACCCTGTGGGCATTCGACTTTCAGGGTTGCATTAAAGCATGACGGGGTCGTCAGTGTAACTATGTATATATTCACTTGCAAGTGTGTTAAATTTTTTCTCTCTCGTGTTTGACTTTACAGTGTGGTTTTGTGTACAGGTGTTCGTGGTTGGTTAACTCGCACTCCTTGTACTACCACCGTTTGGCGTTTTTTTGTCAGACACGTGATATCTAACGTCAAATTTTGAGACGTTTTGCGTCGGTATTTGTTAAATTGACATGACAATATAACCTTCGTGATCTTAATTTTGATATTTTGACTTTTTTTTTTTAATGTTGTAAACATGCACGAATGAAATAATGTAAAATATTGGTTTTATAATTGCTTATTATATAATTGATCTAATGATAGTTGTAATTATTTTTAATGAAAATAGATAATAAAAAAAAAATATAATCAAGCAAATGACACATGATAAACATCAGGCATTTTATCAAACAATCACAATGAATATTGTTTTTTTTTTATTTCTCTATTTTATAAAATGGTTTATGGAGCATTAATCAAGTTAATGGTTCTTCAATATTTTATTATGTTATTTTAATTTTTATTTTTATTGTGTTTTTCAGTTCCACCACATAAACCAAATATAATTGATGAACATGGAAAAACTGTGACAAAAATTGCTGGTGTTTATCAAGAGGGTGGAAGCATGCGATTGACATGTCTCGTATCTGGTGGTAATAAAATTATTTTTCATATTTACGATAATTAATATTTATTAATTTTTAAATTTTAAAATTAATTTTATTTTAATTATATCAATCAAAAACTTTTTGATATTAAAATTATGATTTTTTTTAATTTTTATGTATTTTTTTAATATTTCAATAAAGTCAATTATTAATTAAAATATCAAGAGCAAAATATCTGATGCAATGTAAAAAGTATTTTTTTTTTTTTAATTATAATTGTTCTAATTTAAAAAAAAAAAAAATTTATTTATAAAAATTGTTTAATATATTTGTTTTGTTTGTTAATAAATATATAATTTAAAAAAAAATAATTAAATTATATTATCAAATTATTAATTAAAAGATTAAAATAAATTTAATAAAATTTTTCATTCACCAATTTTCATCACTAATTATTAATTGATATAGATAAAAGCAAAAAAAAAAAAAATTTACTAATCAAAAATTGTCTGACATAATTATACTCCCATTAAAAAACCATTTTATTTATTTATAAATAAAAAAAAAAAACAACTTAATTATTACTCCAGTTATTAATTAAGAGATAAAAATAAATTAAAAAATTTTTTCATTTTAATAACATGAAAAAAAAAAATTGCCTGATAAAATATAATAATTTTTTAAATTTCTTCATAAACATTATGTATATGTTAAAAAAAAAAAAAAATGAATGAATTATTATACTAGTTATTAATTAAGAGCTGAAAATGAATTTAAAAAAAAAAAAAAATGAGAAAAAAAATTAAACCGCAATTTATAGGATGGTTGAAATGTATTTAAAATGTATATTTGCAATATCCAGTGTTGGCATCGTTGGGGGAATAATTTTAACGTGACTTTCATTATAAAAGATCTAAATGTTTCATGCCAAGAGTTAAATATTTAAGCTCACTATATACATTTTAAAATATACATACAAATATATATATTCTCAGGTGAAAATTAAGAGGGTTTCACTGTCCTCACCCTGAGATGTCGTCGTTTACGACTTTATCCCAAACTATTCTACACATTTATATACATAAATACAAATACAAATGTTGATGTATTTTTTTGTTTGTTTGTATATGTTGCTTGTATAATTATATAAATTAAAAGGATAAAGTTTATTGATGCTTGTTGTTTTAAAACTTTTGTTTCAACAGGTCGACCATCACCAACAGTAAGATGGTGGCGTGGTGAAACACTACTTGAATCAAAAGATGAACACGGTGAATTTCCAGCCCTACGAAGAAATACTCTTATTGTAATGGATCTGACAAGGGCTGATTTGGATGCCGTATTCACTTGTCAGGCTTCCAACAATAACATCAGTCTGCCTGTCTCGGCCTCCGTTAGCATTGATATGCACTGTAAGTGATACTAAGTATACAATTTTTTTTTTTTTTTCTCTTATTATCATTATTCATCATTCCCCTGTTTTTAAAAAACTAATTCAATTATTATTTATTATTTTATTATTATTTTACAATCAAATTAAAATATGAAAAATTATTCAATTTTTTTTTTTTTTATTTTTTTAATAATTCAAATAATTGTTGAAAAAAAAAAACATATTACACAGTAATATTATGGAATTGTTATGAAAGCAAAAACCAATTACTGTTAAATTGCAAAATGTTTAAAGTTTATTTTAAAAAGTAATATATATATAAACTGTTGAAAAACCATCAGTGACGACGAATAAAAATGCTGGAAAATAATGCGACATAGAAAAAGACAAAAAAAAATATAATAGTGAAATGAAAAAAAGAAAATGTGAAGAATAACAAGTAAAATTGGATGAAAATGAATGCAGCCAAGGGTAAAATGGATAAAGATCGAAAATATAGTTTAAAAATAAAAATTTGTTGAAGATAAAAAAAATAATATTTTTTATTAAGCAATAAGCAGGTAAATGTATATGAAGTTGATAAAAAAAAATATTTGAATGGTTGTGTATATGGAATTGTACGTAATCGAGGTTGACTAATTACAGACCAGTCAGTGTATAATAGAGTCAGACGAGTTAAAATTGGCTAACGTTGGGCCTGATTTACAGAGGTAAATTGTAATGCCGAGTTACTCTTGGTACCTTATTTCTCTTTTACTTTAAACCACCCCCAACCCACTAAAACTTATCGTGCACAACTTGGTTTCGCGGTAAAGCACATTAGTTTCTCTCTCTTAGTCAATTTAGTCGTCTCTTGGCTGTTGGTTTGTTCCGCCCAGTTATACTCTCATCCAGCAAATACGATTTCTCTCTTTCCCATGAAATTCACAAAATCACGTACACAAATGAAGAATGAAATTTGCAATTAAGTAAACTTTGAATATTCCATATTTCAATGTTAAATTATCTGCAAAACAATTTCTTGATTAGCAATGTATATATGTACTTAATAAATTAAATTATAATAATAATTAAAAAATAATTAAATTAAAATTATATAAGCTGTTTGTAAATTACAAAAATATAATTTAAAATTTTACTTCATTATTATTATTAATTTCAAATGAAATAAATAAATTTCGTGTAAATATATTTTGTACAGTTAAAAGCTCAAACATTAAAAGAAAAAAAAATAATGAGAGCTTTTTTTTTTTCACTATTTATGGTGAGGTAAAAAAATCATAGACAGTTGTGAGGATAGTAAAAGGTAAAATAGGTGATGTATAAGTTGAATTGACATTTAGCATTGCCCAAGATAAAAAAAAAAAAATAAAAAAAATAAGAGAGATGTGTATTTTATGTACAGTATTATATACACACTGTGTTTGTGTATGCTTGGACAAAGTTTGATTGCACAGTAGAGTCAGAGCTTTTGATGATACAATGACAACCAAAACAGACTGAGAAATTTTACTTACACATGCATCATCATAAATTCTCTGGCTGTGTATGTGTATATGTACATTTTCTTTTTGAATAAGTGTATTCCAGGTGACCTCTGTGATATGCTTCAACGTCATTCTGCTGCACGAACCGTTGTATTTCTCTTTCAACTGTCCTTTTTCGCCTTTGATCCTCCACCTTGTTTTTCTCTCCATTCTTTTTTGTTTTTTTTTTTTTTATATATATTTTATTTTTCTTTTAATATTTTTTATCCTCTCATTTTCTTTCTTTTTTTATCTTCTTTTTATGCCCGATGAAACCCTAGTTGAGTCTCATGTGTCGTGGGCTCTCTCAACCACCCGGGAAAAAAGAAAAAAATATGAACCCATCTTTGTACGATGGCCTCTTTTGTTCTACATTTTTCGTTCGCTTTGTTTTTATTTATTTTTTTATATTACACACCTATATCAGCCCTTTTTTTTCTCTTTTTCAATCTTTTGTCTTATTATTATTTATATTTTTTATTTTCTTTTATAACTGTGAGCTTTTTTTTTTTTCTTTATTTTTTTTACAGCCATACGAATCACTATGCTTCGAGGTTATTTTTATTTTTTTGTATTTTAACGGGGCTTTATCCGGGGTGGATAATGCAAAACGACCGTTGGCTACGACAAAAACCAGCAACGATCTGCTGCCATTGATTGCTCATGAAACATGGCGGGGCTAGAAAAAAAAGAAAAAAAAAAAATATACAGCTTCGAGTTTAACACACAACATGCTCGCAGAGGCTATTAAGAAACTTTAAAAAAATTTAAAATAGTAAAATATCTAAAATAATTGGTGATAAAAATTGATAATAGCCAAAAAAAAAGCTCACAGAAAAAGAGGGATAGAAAAAGCTTCCGCAAATTAAACCCCACAGTATTTTCAATTCACAATTGCAATAAGTTCCCCCACGAAAAAAATATATATAAAATATATATATTAAAATATATATAAAATATATATATTTAAATATATATATTTTATATATGAAATTGGGCAAATTTGAGTATATATTTATATATATTTAAAAATATATATAATTATATATATTCAAAATATATATAATTATATATATTCAAAATATATATATAAAATATATATATATATATATATATATATATACATAAAATATATATATATAATATATATATATATATATATATATATATATATATATATATATATTTCATAATAACAAGCATAAAATATTAGTACAATTATTCATTTATAATTTTTTTTTATTGAAAGTATTTTATGACTGTGTTATATTAATAAGACATATTTATTTGTTCATAAAGTTACGAAGAAAAAAGTTAAGAAAAAAAATAATAAATAATGTTAAGCAATATAAAAAAAGAAAATGGAAAATATAGTTATTAACAACTATTAAGTATTTTTTTCAATCATTTTTTGAAAAAGTAATGTCTGAAAGTCACGATTTTTTGATGCCAGTAAATTACATTTTACATTTACTGCACTGCTAAATGTTGATTTACTTGGAGGTGAACCATGATATTTTTTAACAGCATCTAGAAAAAAAGTAAGTGGTTATTTATTTAAAAAAAAATTAATATTAATTAATTATTTATACTGAGTTAAGAAAAAAAACTAACTAAAAATTGCATCAAGTTTTTTCCTGTCTAAGGGTTTTTTTTTCAAACCTGTGGAATTTTTGGATTTTCCTCCACCATAATTACTAACAAGCAAAATTTCAAGTGGAAATATTGCTTCTATTAATGCTGATGTCATAGTTGCAAAGTTTTTTTTCCTTTTTGCATTTTCCCACTGCTCTTTTGATATGAAAACACCACTGTTTTTATATACTTCTTTCTGAAGAAAAATAAATATGAAAATTTCAATATTATTAATCAACAAAAATTATGCTTTTATTAATATATTTATTTACCTTTAATAATTGAGAAGCTGAAGTACTTTTTTCACCTTTACTGTCTTTTTCATTTTCAAAAGCTTCTAATTTATTCTCAATTTTATCTTCCATTGATATTTTCTTGTTTTTTTTCTAAAAAAAAGTTTAGAGTAGCTTTAATATTCAATATTTTAGTTTGAAAATTTAAATAAATCAATCAATAAAAAATACGTAACTTTATTGTTAAAATTATTTTTTAATATGAGTAAAAATATATATTTACCAAGGTGTCAACCGTTTCTAATGATGCTATTTTCCTTTTTTTGGGTTCATTATCAACTGTCAATTTATCATTAATATCAGCTTCATCCAAGTTTTCATGGTCTTTTTTATTTTCAGTAAAGACTTTTATTGATTCATCTTGATTTTTAATAGCTGATATTTTAGAGATATTTATCTAAATAAAAACAGAAATTATGATAAATTAGTATAATATACAAACATTTTATAAGTACTATATTTTTATGTTCGTGAAAAAACTAAAAAAGCTATTTTTGTTTTTAAATAATAATATCTATTGTATTACTCAATAAATAAATATTTACCATGTAATCTGATGATTCTGGATTTGTAGATTTAGCTGAAATAAAATACAATTGATGATTAAATTTTTTTTATCAAGAATAATATTTAAAATCATCAAATAAAATTTAAAAAGAATAAAAAAGCTTTTCACATACTTATTCCAAGATCGTTTTGTTGGTCAGCATCAGCATCACTGCAGCTACAATCATCATCAAAATTTAACGTTTTCACTATACTTTTCTCATTTTTTACTTGTTCATCAATAAGTTTTTCTTTTTTTGACATATCCAATTGTGTTGCCTATTAAAAAAAAAAAAATAAAAACATTTGCAAAAAACAAAATTTTTCAAGACAATGGATCAAGTTATGAATTTAAAAATTACATACATTTGGTGATGAATTTTCAATCATATCATACGAATCCACGTCATGTATCTGAAATTAAAATATAAATTTATTACATTTGATAACAAATTAAATTAAATAAAAAATATTATCCTATAAAATAATTGATAATTGAAATTTGAAAATAATATTTCTTACTTTTGGAATTGAACGAGGAGACTTTACACCAGCAATAATTTCTAATTTTTTTTCCAATGTTTTCTCTGAATCTAAAATTTATGTTAGAATTATCAATTAGAATTTGTATTTGTGACGTTTATTGTAAATTGAAAAAAAAAAAAATTTTACTTACTGGATACATGAATCACTTGGGCCATGTAACAAGTCCAACCACCAAGTGGTTTTTTTCTCGTATCACGCCACTCAACTGCAAATTCTTTATTTGGATCATATTTATCGTCTTTAAAATCATCAATATTAAAACGTTTTATCCAACTTGTGTCTATACCACTAGTATAACAACCTTTGTCTTTTCCTTGTGTCCATTTTAGAAGAGATAACATTTTTTTTTTTCCATTCATTGCTTGTACTATAAAAAAAATTAATCAATATAAAAATCAATTGTCGTGGATATTTTTTTTATAAAAACACTATTTAGGTTATAATTAATAAATTCTAAGGTATGTATCATAAATTCTTTAATTTTTTTGTTAATTAATTATATTGTGTTTTAATCACGCGGTCGATAAAAAACAAAAATTAATAATTTTCTCTTTTTCCTTTGTCATTTAGACAATAAAAAAGGAATATACAGCACGGGCTTACGAAATTTTAACGTCAACAAAGAAAAGATGATGATTAAATACAAAAATAACTTGCCTTTTTTATTATCACACTCGTAAATTTAATTTTTGTCTATGAAATATTGCTAATTAATAATTTTATAGACACAAATATTTCAGTTAGACAAACTAGTCTGTGCACGTTTAAAACACACTGATCTATAACTATAACAACAACGTCACAGCTACCACCACAATGATGTTATTGGCGGGTAAAAATACAATGCATGATCGCATTGTTTGTAATATATAAAAAGTTATTTAAATTGTTAATAAATATATATACATAAATATACAGTATTAATTATTTATTTATTATTTTTTTTTTTAATATTTTTAATATTTTAATTTTTATTATAATTTTATATTATTGTGAAATGTTTCATTGGCAGCACTGTGAGCCTTTAAGTTATTTTGTCGTTCACATGGAAATGTAAAATATAATTTTATGCAAAGGTTGGTATTCATGATGCAAGTTTTTCTCTCTTGAACAACAATTATATTTTTATAATAAATTTTTCTGTTTATTGTTATTTTTTAATCTAGTGGTAATAACAATGAAATCTACCAGAAAACGAGGTTGGCTATTTTATTCATTTTACAAGTTGTTTCATTCTAATATACACAGTTTTAATTATTTAATTGTCATGATATTTAGGTCCGTATAAAAAATATTTAGAATCAGAATCTAACGTAAAAGTCCCAAGGAGGACAAAATATTATTGGGAACGCAAGTTACTAGATAAATATCCTTCTTCAAGGTGAGCCAAATTTTATCATTTTTTGTCAAACGTCAAACTGATACGACAACCTTTTTTCATTTCAGTTCTTCAGACAACGATACAGATACAAGTGATGATGATATCATTCAGAGTCAACAAATGACTATGGTGAGTTTTTATTTAAATCATTGTTCTTATTCATTCGCAATTTTCAAAATAGAGTAGTCAAAAAAAATAAAATTTTTATAGGAAAATCACCTGTATTCTGCAAATAGTCAAGGACCGAGCAATGAAAGATTAATCTGTATGAAGCATTTCGATGGTTGTGGGAATTCTGATATCGATCATGGTTCTGGTGATAGCTCTGATATAGACCAGGACAATCCAGGCCACCAAGATAATACCTCTTCACAATCAGCTTGTGTAAGTGAAGTAATTGAAAATTACATACGATAAGTTAAAAATTATATCTGTATCTTTTCAATTTTCTAACAAAAAATTTTGTCGTACAATTAAAAATATAATAAACTAATATTTTCAGGATTATTCTACTGATGAAATTAACAATGGTTATGAGTCAAGTGCAAGTAGTTCTGATCAGCTCAGTGAATTCAACAATTCTGATACTGACTCAGATGAAGACAATGTACAAGAAAACGTGGATGATCACTTGAATACATTTGACAAACTAAAGAAGTATCCAGTTGCAGTAATGATTCGTACCCTCATGTTACTTGCATTAAAAATTGTTAATTTTTTGACTGATACAGCTCTTGAACATTTTAACGCTACTATTGACATATTATTTGACCGATGTCTTGGATACACATCAAAGTATCACATACAGAAAATCATTGACGCGCTTGCTATTCCAATAGAGTTGCATCATTTTTGTCCAAACTGCTATGTTTACCTAGGAAAAGATCCAGCTCCATTAGATACTAATACGAAAGAAACATTAACATGTTCAGCTTGTAGAAATAACATCAATCTTAAAGAAAATCGACTGGTTGGACAAACTTTCATGTACCTTTCACTAGCCAAACAATTACAGGAATTTTTTGAGCAATACCACACTGATGTATTATACTCTAATTCCAGACAAAAACAAAGTTCATGTAACATAGAAGATATATTTGATGGTGATCGTTATAATAAAATCAATCCAGATGGAGTTGACAATAATACTATCACTATAAATTTTAGTGTCGACGGAACTCCTCTCTTCAAAAGTTCTCAAACTTCTGTTACACCTATTCTATGCACAATTAACGAAATTCATCCAAAACTTCGAAAGCAAAATGTCATGCTAGTATGTATTTTTCTAGGGTCTTCAAAACCCAACATGAACGAGTATCTCAAACCATTCGTCGCTGAAGCTACTCAATTACATACAACAGGTTTTGTTTACACGTTTAATGGTAGAGAACACCGAAAAAAATGTAAAATATTTACTGGTGTTGCTGATTCAGTAGAACGACCTGAGCTTAGAGGCACAACTACCTTTCGGGGTGAATTTGGCTGTGGGCTATGCAAAAATCCTGGTGCTGAAAAACCTAAAGGCTTTGGACACGTTCGTGTATATCCAATCGATGATGAAGGTAATGCGTTTGGTGAAGGAATCCGAACACACAATGAAACATTTCAACATGCACGTACAAAGCAAAAAGGAGTCAAACATTGTTCGTCACTTTTCGAGATCCCTGAGTTTGATATTATCAATTCTTTGCCTCCAGATTGGATGCATTGTGTGGCTCTTGGCGTTGCTAGACAATTTGCCAAACTGTGGTTTGATAGCCAATACCATGAAAAAGAGTTTTATTTTTCGAGATTTATAAAAGATATTGATACCTACTTGTTATCATTAAAGCCATCAGTTGATATTTCAAGGACACCAAGAAAAATATCAGACCGAAAACACTGGAAGGCTCACGAATGGGTAATATGGATATTGTTTTATAGTTTGCCTATTATGAAGCAATTATTTCCAACCAAATATTTTAAACATTGGAGCTTGCTAGTTGAAGCTATTTCAATATTGACAAAAAACTCAATAATTATATCTGAAGTATATTATGCTCAACAATGCCTTTTTCAATTTGTAAAAGATGTCGAAATGCTTTATGGCGTGGAACACGTTTCTTTCAATGTTCACCTACTTACGCATTTAGCAGAAAGTGTACTCAATCATGGACCCCTTTGGACTCACAGCGCGTTTGTTTACGAAAATTTTCATCAGCAGTTAAAAAAATTTGTTAAAAGTTCGAACGCCGCTAACCTTCAAATTATGAAATCGTTTCGAGCAAAACTAGCGTTCACTAAATTGCATAAATTATATTATAATAATCTAACCAACGCTCAAAGTAAATGGTTAGACGAACTCTTGAATAAAAAAAATCGAGCAAAGGCATCATTAATTATCGGCGACGTTAAACTAATTGGTAAAGCAGAAGAAAAAAGTTTGCCCGACGAATTTTATCTAGCATTTGAACAGATCAATATTCCTGTAGAACGAAATTGTAATTTGAAATTTTACAAACGTATTATTGTCAATGACGAGTTAATAGTGAGTCAAGATTATACGAAAGTCAAAAAACGGAATAGTTACACAGTGGTTTCGACGAGCAATGAAATATTTGAGATAAAAATTTTTGTCGTAGTTGCTATAAATAACGAAAAAATGTGTTATGCTCTTGGAAATTTTTTTCGCCGAATTAATACTCCACTTATTCCTGGACGAATGTTACAACATATGACGCTTGGTAAAAATCCAATGCTTGACTCATATGCAGCAATAAATGTAAATTTAATAAGGCAAAAAGTTAACGTAATTCAAGTCCAAAATGATGAATTCATATATTTTTGCACACATCCTAATCGGTTCGAATTATTAACCTAGGTACGAAGAATTAATTAGGCCAAAGGAATTAACACGTAGACAACATCCTTTCCTTAGCTAATATGCTTCCCATAGCTTTTCATTTATTTGAATAGAAAAATTTAAATAAACAAAAAGCTATGGGAAAAATGTTTAAGGGAAGGATGTGGCCACATGTTAATTAATAAAGAATTAATTTAGCCAAAGAAATTAACAGGTAAACAACTTTTTTCCCTTAGCCTTTTTTCCCATAGCTTTTTGTGTATTTAAATAAATCAAAAGCAATGGAAAAAATAGCTAGGGGAAGGATGTTGCCTACCTGTTAATTCCTCTGGCTAAATTGATTCTTCATAAATTAAAAGGTAAACAACTTTCTTTCTTCAGACATTTTTCCTATAGCTTTTTATTTATTTAAATTAATAAAAAGCTATATGGAAAAAATAGCTAAGGAAAGGATGCTGATTACTTTGGCTGAATTAATTCGTTAAAAATTAACAGGGAAGCTACATCCATTCCTTAGCCATTTGTCAATAGCTTATTATCTGTTCAAATAAATTAAAATACATTACTGTTGTTTTTTAATTAAATATTGTTCATATTACTCGTTCATTCTGTAATATATCTATCAATATATCGATCCCATCTAATTGGCCTGAATTATAATATGCGACCAATAGATCAACAAAAAATTTGACAATCGAGAGTTTTATGCTGGTATGGTAGACAGTTTTAGTGCCATAGGAGGCGTTCCTGAGTTTTATACTTTCATACCGGTATGAAAGTATTAAACCCAAAAATCGACCATTTACCCAACACTGATCATGAATACCAACCTTTGCATAAAATTATATTTTACATTTCCATGTGAACGACAAAATAACTTAAAGGCTCACAGTGCTGCCAATGAAACATTTCACAATAATATAAAATTATAATAAAAATTAAAATATTAAAAATATTAAAAAAAAAAATAATAAATAAATAATTAATACTGTATATTTATGTATATATATTTATTAACAATTTAAATAACTTTTTATATATTACAAACAATGCGATCATGCATTGTATTTTTACCCGCCAATAACATCATTGTGGTGGTAGCTGTGACGTTGTTGTTATAGTTATAGATCAGTGTGTTTTAAACGTGCACAGACTAGTTTGTCTAACTGAAATATTTGTGTCTATAAAATTATTAATTAGCAATATTTCATAGACAAAATTAAATTACAGAGTGTGATAATAAAAAGGCAAGTTATTTTTGTATTTAATCATCATCTTTTCTTTGTTGACGTTAAAATTTCGTAAGCCCGTGCTGTATATTCCTTTTTATTGTCTAAATGACAAAGGAAAAGAGAAAATTATTAATTTTGTTTTTATCGACCGCGTGATTAAAACACAATATAATTAATTAACAAAAAATTAAAAGAATTTATGATACATACCTTAGAATTTATTAATTATAACCTAAATAGTGTTTTTATAAAAAAATATCGACAATTGATTTTTATATTGATTAATTTTTATATAGTAAAGCAATGAATGGAAAAAAAAAAATGTTATCTCTTCTAAAATGGACACAAGGAAAAGACAAAGGTTGTTATACTAGTGGTATAGACACAAGTTGGATAAAACGTTTTAATATTGATGATTTTAAAGACGATAAATATGATCCAAATAAAGAATTTGCAGTTGAGTGGCGTGATACGAGAAAAAAACCACTTGGTGGTTGGACTTGTTACATGGCCCAAGTGATTCATGTATCCAGTAAGTAAAATTTTTTCAATTTACAATAAACGTCACAAATACAAATTCTAATTGATAATTCTAACATAAATTTTAGATTCAGAAAACATTGGAAAAAAAATTAGAAATTATTGCTGGTGTAAAGTCTCCTCGTTCAATTCCAAAAGTAAGAAATATTATTTTCAAATTTCAATTATCAATTATTTTATAGGATAATATTTTTTATTTAATTTAATTTGTTATCAAATGTAATAAATTTATATTTTAATTTCAGATACATGACGTGGATTCGTATGATATGATTGAAAATTCATCACCAAATGTATGTAATTTTTAAATTCATAACTTGATCCATTGTCTTGAAAAATTTTGTTTTTTGCAAATGTTTTTATTTTTTTTTTTTTAATAGGCAACACAATTGGATATGTCAAAAAAAGAAAAACTTATTGATGAACAAGTAAAAAATGAGAAAAGTATAGTGAAAACGTTAAATTTTGATGATGATTGTAGCTGCAGTGATGCTGATGCTGACCAACAAAACGATCTTGGAATAAGTATGTGAAAAAGCTTTTTTTTATTCTTTTTAAATTTTATTTGATGATTTTAAATATTATTCTTGATAAAAAAAATTTAATCATCAATTGTATTTTATTTCAGCTAAATCTACAAATCCAGAATCATCAGATTACATGGTAAATATTTATTTATTGAGTAATACAATAGATATTATTATTTAAAAAGAAAAATAGCTTTTTTAGTTTTTTCACAAACATAAAAATATAGTACTTATAAAATGTTTGTATATTATACTAATATATCATAATTTCTTTTTTTATTTAGATAAATAATTCTAAAATATCAGCTATTAAAAATCAAGATGAATCAATAAAAGTCTTTACTGAAAATAAAAAAGACCATGAAAACTTGGATGAAGCTGATATTAATGATAAATTGACAGTTGATAATGAACCCAAAAAAAGGAAAATAGCATCATTAGAAACGGTTGACACCTTGGTAAATATATATTTTTACTCATATTAAAAAATAATTTTAACAATAAAGTTACGTATTTTTTATTGATTGATTTATTTAAATTTTCAAACTAAAATATTGAATATTAAAGCTACTCTAAACTTTTTTTTAGAAAAAAAACAAGAAAATATCAATGGAAGATAAAATTGAGAATAAATTAGAAGCTTTTGAAAATGAAAAAGACAGTAAAGGTGAAAAAAGTACTTCAGCTTCTCAATTATTAAAGGTAAATAAATATATTAATAAAAGCATAATTTTTGTTGATTAATAATATTGAAATTTTCATATTTATTTTTCTTCAGAAAGAAGTATATAAAAACAGTGGTGTTTTCATATCAATAGAGCAGTGGGAAAATGCAAAAAGGAAAAAAAACTTTGCAACTATGACATCAGCATTAATAGAAGCAATATTTCCACTTGAAATTTTGCTTGTTAGTAATTATGGTGGAGGAAAATCCAAAAATTCCACAGGTTTGAAAAAAAAACCCTTAGACAGGAAAAAACTTGATGCAATTTTTAGTTAGTTTTTTTTCTTAACTCAGTATAAATAATTAATTAATATTAATTTTTTTTTAAATAAATAACCACTTACTTTTTTTCTAGATGCTGTTAAAAAATATCATGGTTCACCTCCAAGTAAATCAACATTTAGCAGTGCAGTAAATGTAAAATGTAATTTACTGGCATCAAAAAATCGTGACTTTCAGACATTACTTTTTCAAAAAATGATTGAAAAAAATACTTAATAGTTGTTAATAACTATATTTTCCATTTTCTTTTTTTATATTGCTTAACATTATTTATTATTTTTTTTCTTAACTTTTTTCTTCGTAACTTTATGAACAAATAAATATGTCTTATTAATATAACACAGTCATAAAATACTTTCAATAAAAAAAAATTATAAATGAATAATTGTACTAATATTTTATGCTTGTTATTATGAAAATATATATATTTATATATATATATATATATATATATATATATATATATATATATATATATATATTATATATATATATTATATATATATATTTTAAATATATATATATATATATATATATATATTTTATATATATATATTTTGAATATATATAATTATATATATTTTGAATATATAATTATATATATTTTTAAATATATATAAATATATACTCAAATTTGCCCAATTTCATATATAAAATATATATATTTAAATATATATATTTTATATATATTTTAATATATATATTTTATATATATTTTTTTCTTTGGGGTTTAACCCAGTCTCTTCATTCATTACTTAACTCGATACTATTTTTTTTTTTTTTTTTTTATATCTTAGTACACTCTCGTTTTACCTGAGTGCTGCGATATTTTTATAAACCCTTCTCTTGAATTTTTATAAACCCTCTGGGAATATTTATTTTTTTTTTCTAATTTTTTTTCTTCTACATTTTTTATTCACTCACTTCGATTAGAAAACATTTCTGTTTTTTTTCAACTCATTTAAAATATGGTAAATTTACAAATTGACAATGAAAATTATTTAAAATTCGATGGAATTTTTTTAGTATGATTTTTTTTGTTTGTTTTTTTTTTTATTATTTTTTAAAACATATTTCAATTGGGTCTACTTGTTCCATTGTTCAAACCTTTCTCATTATCCATTACTATTTTTTTTTTCATTTTATATTTTTTTATCTCGTAATTTTCTTCGCTCGTTTTCACCGACATCATTAATTTTATATTCCATTCGTTATGGTGGTATATATTTTTTTTTTTAAACTTTGATTAAATCCAAGTTTATAATTATAACTTTGTGTAATTTGAATAAAAAATTTACAATTTTATGAATGTTTACATGCGCTGGTAGCCATGAAGAATCAAAGATAATAAAAAATAAAAAATGACAGACACAAGCAGACGTATAAAAAATCGAAAAAGATAAAAAATTGTTGAATTTTTAAGTGTCAATTTTCAATCGAGCATGTGACAGACGCAAAGAAGATAATCCAAAGGAAAATGAGGCAAAAAAAAAAAATAATATACATATGAAAAGACGAGCCAAACGATGAAGAATAGAAATGAAAAAAAAAAAAAAATTTCGAGCATTAAAGTCAAAAGTTCCAGTGAGTTTTGTTAAACTTTAATTTCCAGCTCACGGCTGAATTGTCTGATGGAAAAAAGAAAGAGAAAAACACCCCATCGTATCTCAATCATTCGGTTTTTCTGGCTTATATTTTATATTTTTTATTTTTATCTGTATAATCTGTATATATATTCAAACACCCGAGGCAATTTCCAATCGTTCTCATAAAAAAAACAAAATGTCAAGACAAGAGTATGACTTTGCAATGACAAATATACCTTTTGCACATATTATTATAGCTAGGCAGATGACGCCCCAGGCAAATGTCACTCAACACCACTGTGCAATCTTTGAGAAACATAAAAAAAAAAAAAAAAAAATAGAGTGCACCGAAACAGCTAGGCTTATTAGCATACTCGACAGTCTTGACACAATCACAATGATAATTTAAGAACACAAAGAAAAATAAAGAAAATTTATAATGACAAGTTAAATGAACAAGAAAGAAAATCATTGTACACCTTGTCAAAGAACACAAAGAAAAAACTAAATAAACAAAAAATTCTTTTATTATTAATTCAACGTATTTACAATTTTGTAATGTAATATTCTTTTTGTAAAAAACACTGTGTAATTTAATTCATCAGTCAATATAATTTATTAAAAAAATTTTAAACATTTTACAATTTAATTTTTTTACATATTTTACATTTATTTTTACAATTTTTTTTTTTATAAAATAAATTCAGCTATGGAGTATTATTAAATTTTATTGATTTAATTTTTTTTTATTTATTTTTACAGTGCGACCTATGAGCGTGTCAATTTTGAGCAGTGCAGATGCTCCCCTGAGTGCTGACCGAAAATATGATATTAATTGTATGACTGTTGGATCAAGGCCCCCAGCACAAATATCCTGGTACATGGATGGAAAAATGTTAAAAAATTTTACCCAAAAGGTTTGAATAAAATATTTGCAAAAATACTATTTTTTTTTTTTTTTAATACTATGGAATTATCATTACAAAAGAAAAAAAAATCTATTGATAAAATAAAAGCCTTGGGTATGAAAAAAGATAAAATAAAATCAGTAAAAATTTATGCTGGGTTAATTTTATGTTAACTGTTGGTATTATTGTAACATTGGGTGTTACCTTCATCGAATATTCGCCGGCACGTAATTTTTTTGGTTTTTTTTATTTTGCTTGGTTCGAAGCAGGGGGGCTAAATTAGGGTTAAATGAGTTGCCTCAGGTGGAATATAGGTGTCGACGGGTAAAGCGAAAAATAAAATACAAGAAGGAAAAAAAAATATATACAGAGGCAAGATAAAAAAAAAGGAAAAGAGGTGATAAAGAGGAAGAGGAAGCAGGTTTATAAGAAAAATAAAAAATTAGAAAAAATGGTGAGAGGATTCTTCAACCGATCGCCGATCAAAATCACTGGCATTAAAGCTGTATCGGTATTTGCATCATTGCTATTAACGTCCAGTTTTAACACGCTATTCTGCAATTATGGTATAACCAATACCTTCGTGATTTTATTTCAACTTATAAATAATATATTTATTTATTTACATATATCAAATATCAGCTAATATTTTATTAATCAATTGTTTATTTTTAATATAAAAAAATGAAAAAAACACAAATATATTTATAATTTTCATTTGTTAAATAAAAGAAAATGTGAAAATTTAATTTTTTAAATTAACAATTTAAACAAGTGTTAATGAAAAATTAAAAATACAATTTTTAAAAATTTAATTTAGAAAAATTAACACTTATTTATTGAGTATAAATAAATTTTTAAAATAAATTTATTTTATATTTTTAAATTTAAATATAAATAAAATTAATTATCGATAAAATTCAGTAAATTTGTATAAAGATAAATACAGTTTAAAATTTGAGTTTGCATTTCAAGTGAATATTGAATTTTAGATATCCAAATGAGAAAGCAGATATTAGCAGTTGACCACATTGATAGGGTGTATATATTTGAACCAATATAGATAGGCTATGCATATAGTTTTGTATTGTATATATATTGGTGGATTATCCCAAGAGACCTTATACTACTAGATGTCACAAACGATATAGTTGAAGGTTTATATTGTATAGGTTTAAACTAACTCTGGACTATTGGACGTATATACGTTTCCGCGGAAACAAGCAAATTACCACTGTGTTTCCTCTTACTGGATCAATGATAAATACAATTTCACATATGCCCATATATTTATGATAAGATCGATGTGTACTTTGTACATAACAACATGCATCGTTTGTTATTATCCTCATGTACAATATGACACATTATTTCCTACAGCAATATTTTAATTTTTTTTGCAAATTATAAAAATAAATTTCATCGGAATTACTAATTAATTGACAGGTTCATTTATTATTTTGTTGATTTTTTTTTCAACACAAAAAATAGCTAAATTTTAATAAATAATTTAACCTATTTTTTATTTTAAACGTGACAATTATTCGGAGAATTTTTTTGAACTTTTATATCCTCGAATTAATTAAATAGATTTGGAAGTTTTTTTTTTATTTTTAAATATAGAAAATAATATTAATTAATTGATTTAATTTTTTTTTAATTTATTCACATTTTAAATGACGAGGTTAATAATTCAAATAATTAAAATTTTAAATATAAATTCATTAGGTAATTTTCATGTGACAATAGGTATTTTTACTAATTTATTATTAAAACTTTTTCAAATTAAAAATTAAAGTTTGTGTAAAATATTGAAAAAAAAAAAAAATTTAATTAATAAAAACTGAAACATAAGCCTTTCTGTTAGTGAGTTAACAATGTTAAATTAAATTAATATTAATGAAAAATTTAATAGCATATTGTTTTACGGTTTTTTCAATTATTATTAATTTTTTTTCAATTTTTTTTTTTATTGTTTACTAGCTGTTTTGTATAGTGTTTTTTTGTTTTTTTTTTTTGGTTATTGATATTGTTAATAACAAGTAAATTTAATTATGAAAATAAAAAAAATATAATAATGATAAAATCATGTATCGGTGCGTCAAGTTTTTTTGTTGTTGAGAGTGGGAGGCTTTTGTGAGTGGTTTGGCTTATTTAAATATCAGGAAATTAAATATCGAATATTTTGATGGAGAGTGCGGTGATGCACGATAGAGGCAAGCGTCCAATTTGGCTTGGCTCCAGTCCGCAGGTTTTGAACCACCATCAATTAGTCAGTATTCGATGGTTTTGCCGCGACAAAATTAGACCCTGACCAGGCTAAATTTTCGTCAATGGAATTCAATGAATCGCTTCACTTCAACTACTATTAAGCCAATGTTAAAATTTAATCTAATGTGTCGTTTTTAAAACATTTTTTTAAATATTATTTTACAATATATATATATTTTTTTTTTCAGTTAAAAACTAATTTACAATTTAAATATTTTAAAATTAATCCGAAATTCAACAGTAAAATCAATCAAATATTTTTGTCTTGATTTAAAAAATAAATTAAAAAAATCGACTTTAACACTTTTTTTTTTTGAGTATTTTTATTGTGTTATTTTTATTTTACAACTTTTTTTTTTTTATAAATTTAAAAAGCATTAAAAATTCAAAGAAAAAATGAATAAATAAAAAATTGATTTAATATTTTTCAAAAGATAATTTGAGTTAAAAAAAAATAGTTTCTATGGATTTCTTTTTTTTTTTTATTTAGTGTTTTTTTTTTATTTTGTATTATATGATCTTTTGAGATGCTAAGGAGATATAGATCTATGAAGATTAAATTTTTTATAATATATTATTCATAAATTTAGCCATCAGCCGTATAAAATGTATAAATTTAATTTTATCTGTTAATTCAGGTATCTGAAGATGGAAATATGACAACATCAAGCCTGACAATAACACCAAAAAAAGAAGATCACGACAAGATTATTACATGTCGTGCTGAAAATTCAAAAGTCGATGGTGGTGTTGAAGAAGACACATGGAAACTAAATATTTACTGTAAGTTTAAACTTTATCATCATCGTATTATTTTTCCTGAATGGAAAAAATATATTTAAATTGAGTAATTAAAAAATACAGTTTCATGTTCAGTTTTTTTTTTTTCTTACACTCTCTTTTAATCAATTAAATTCATTTATGTAAAGTGTTCTATATTAGGAGTATTTATATAGATGATGAATTAAAAATTTTGATGATTAATATAATAGCAAAATAACACTTGTTCAGAAAATTTAAGAATAACATAATGAAATTTAAATAAATGATGGTGATAGAAATTATATCTTGTCTTCGATGTGGAACAAGCTGTGGTTAAGTGGACAAGGGCGCTGCTCAATAACCGTTATTTCCTCAGGTTCAAACCTGCGTAAAGCATCTTTCATCGTACATCTTTGATTCTGAAAATATGAAACAATGAGTACTTGGCGACTAGGGCAAATACCTCTTGGCATAGAGCAAGTGGGGCACAAACAACCCCCTTGTTCATATGCCAGGTAGTATTTGCTCCAACCGCCTCCTACTTTTTTATAAAAAAAAAAATAATAATATTTTTTTTGGACACATTTTGTATACATTTTGTATACATAATTTGAATTTATTTTTAATATAATTCTGATATGAATTAAAACTTTTAAAAATTTTGACGGCTAATCTAATTTGCAAAATAATACTCGTTTAGAAAATTCGAAAAAAGAATAATAAAGTTTTAAAAAATAATGGTGATAGAAATTCAAGTGATAAGAATATACTCATATTATATTTTGTCTTCGATGTAGAACAAGCTGTGGTTAAGTGGGCGAGGGCACGGCTTTCAAACCAAAGAAGTTGTAGTTCAAACCTTCTTAATATCGCTGGAATTGATTGAATACATTAAATCACTGACGTTTTCCTGATGTGCCTGGTGATTGGAGCAAATACTTTCTAGCATAGAGCAAGTGGGGCACAAACAACCCCCTCGTTCATATGCCAGGTAGTATTTGCCCCAATCGCCGGCTCCTTCTTTATTAAAAAAAAAAATATTATAATATTTTTTTTGTATACATTTCCATTATTATTTTTAATATGATAAATATATTTTTTTACCACTTGGATTTGTATTAGCTATAATTTTTTCTTATTAAATTTTCAATTTATAAATGTGTATGTAACCCTCGAATAAATTTTACCCCGGCTCTTCACATTTAACGTAAATAAAGTGATATTGAAACATGACTATCAGCTACAGAAAAAAAAAAACTTCTATTTATTATTTTTCTTTTTTTTAATATTCGCTATGACAGTGTTTAATTCCTAGTTGAAAAACTGAAAGTTTATATTTTTATTTATTTTCAGAAAATTATTTCAGATATTCTAATATTTTCATTATTAATTTTAAATATTAAATTTAACTATCAATGATAAAAAATAATAAAAATATTTATTATCTATTTTTAAGTTTTTGAAACAATACTTGTTTGGATGATCAAAAAATCGAATAATAAAATTTAAAAAAATAATGATGATAATAATTCAAATGAAGGAAATATATTGAAATTTTATAACTTCTTCAGTGTGGAATGAGCTAGTGGTTGAGTGGGCAAGAGCGCTGCTTTAAGCTTATGTCGAGTCCAGTTCGAACCCCCATTCAGTTTATTTGTGGCGCGTGCTTACAAGTTTCAAGGACTTCCAACTGTTTTTGCGTAGAGGTACCTGGTGATTGGGGCAAACACCTCCTAGCATAGAACAAGTGAGGCACAAAAAACTCTCTCGTTCATATGCCAGGTAGTATTTGCCCCAATCGCCAGCTACTTTATGAAAGAAAAATGATTTATCATTTTTTTTGTATACATTTTGTATACATTTCTATTATAATTTGAATTTATTTCTAATATGATTCTAATATAAAATGAAAGTTTTGAAAATTTTGACGGCTAATTTAACTCGCAAAATAATACTTGTTTAGAAAATTTAAAAATAGAAAAATAAAGTTTGAAAAATAATGGTGATGGAAATTCAAGTGATAAGAATATATTAAAATTATATTTTGTTATCGATGCAGAACGAGCTGTGGTTAAGTGGGCAAGGGTGCTATCTTTTAACGATACAAGGTAGTGTTCAAACCCACCCGCTTCATTATTTGGAAACGTACAGTTATATATACAAAAGTACCAAGTGATTAGTGTAAATACCTCTTGGCATAGAGCAAGTGGGGCACAAACAACCCTCTCGTTCATATGCCAGGTAGTATTTGTCCCAATCACCTGCTACTTCTTTATTAAAAAAATAAATAATAATATTTTTTTTGTATACATTTCCATTATAATTTAAATCTATTTTTAAAATGATTCTAATATGAAATAAAAGTTTCAAAAATTTTGACGGCTAATCTAACTTGCAAAATAAGCATTGTTTAGAAAATTTAAAAATGAAAAAATAAAATTTAAAAAAATAATGGTGACAGAAATTCAAGTGATAAAAATATAGTCAAATTATATTTTGTCTTCGATGTAGAACGAGCTGTGGTTAAGTGGACAAGGCCGCTGCTTAATATAAGTTTACGTAGCCAGTTCAAATCCACCCGATGCGTTCTACATTTCCATCATTATCATTATCTATAAAAGTACCTGGCGATTGAGGCAAATACCTCCTAGCGTAGATCAAGTGGGTCACAAACAACCCGCTCGTTCATATGCCAGGTAGAATTTGCCCTAATCGCCGGCTAAGAAAATAATATTTTTTTTGTACGCATTTTGTATACATTTTCATTATAATTTAAATTTATTTTTACTATGATAAATATATACATTTTTACCACTTGGATTTGTATCAACTATTATTTTTTCTTATCAATTTTTTTTTTTTTCAAATTTTCAATTTATAAATGTGTATGTAACTCTCAGATAAATTTTACCCCTGCTCTTTATTTAACGTGAATAAAGTGATATTGAAACATGACTATCAGCTACAATAAAAAAAAAAAAATTTCTATTCATTATTTTTCTTTTTTTTTTTTTTCTATTTCATCCATGTTATTTTTTTTCCATTTTTTTTCTGAGTGTGTTTGTGTGTACGTTTATGTTGGTATTTAAACGGGTTGAAATTCAGCTCGACAACAACGTCGACGACTACGACGAATGTCCCATCGATAGAGATTACGCAAGCAAAAAACGGGGAATGTAATCGAAATAACGAGATGTCAACGTTGGAAAATGGAATGTACCCGGAGATCTGGATTTATTCGGTTGAATCCTCGACAGCAGGAAACTCCAGTGAGAGAGAAAAAAATAATAACAGCACATAAAACAGACTAGTCAAAAAAATATTTAAAATGAAATTTCGGCAACATGTCTATCAAAATAACAAAAAAAAAGGAGAGACGAAACCACAAGAAAAAAAATAATATAAACATATAAAGAAAAAAAAATGGACATATTTTTTTATAACGTATATATATTTCAAATGTGATATGCAAACTTATGGACTGGTTTTTTTGTTTCTTGTGGAGAATTTTATATCCTCGAAACATCTGAATTTTCATTTTTATATCCTCACGTATCTCAACTCGCCTGAATTGTACTAAACTTTTCTGACATTTTTATTATTTTATTATTTTTTCATTCAGTTTTTCTCTCACATCTACTTGTCTTATTTATTTTTTATTTTGTAAATATATTTCATAGAAAATATGTGTAGTTATATATTTATTTATTTATTTTACAGTTGTACCAACTATTCGTCTTGAGCTTGGATCCAAGATGAATCCCGATGACATTGAGGAAGGTGATGACGTTTATTTCGAGTGCAAAGTTCGAGCAAATCCAGATGCCTACAAAGTTGTTTGGAAACATAATGTAAGTGCATTAATAATTCCATCAAATAAATTAATAAAAGAAATTATAAATCCAAATTGAAATTTATAATTAAAAATAATTTTAAAAATATAATTTGTAGCTAGATTTGATTAAATAAAAAAATATATATTATTTTTTCTATTTGCAGATTTAAAAATATTATATTAAAATTTCTTTGATCAAATTTAATCACGATTTATATATGAAATTAATATTTTTAAAATTAAAATTCAATTTAAATGTAATTAAAATTTTTCATTTCAATTTGTCGTTTGTAAAATAATAAATCAAATTATGGATTTTTTAATAAATCAACATGTTTTAAAATTAATTTTAGGGTGCAGTGATACATAATAATGCTAAAAAGGGTGTCATTGTACAACAATATAGTCTTGCCCTTCGAAAAGTTGATCGCTTTCAATCAGGCAACTACATGTGTGTCGCATCAAATGTCGAGGGTGATGGTTACAGTGATACAGTCAATCTAAAAATAATGTGTAAGTCAATCTAATATGTTTTTTTTTTATATTTACAAACAAATTCAATTACCTTTTATTTTTTTTTATTTTTTCCTTCTATATTGTCATTTTAAAATCAATAAGAATTTACAACACACGAGACAATACAAATGGCTGTGACAACAAAACATGTATCTTGTCAAATTTAAAATAAAAGGGTGTGTCAAAGTATCAAAGAACAAATGAAAAACTCAATATTTAATAATAAAAAATAAGGGATTCAAAAAAAAAATACTAAAATAAATTTATTTGCATGAGTTATACAGGATTGAATAAACAAAAAAAAAAATAACAAACTTTTCAAAACTATTGACAAATTATTTAAAAAAAAAAAAGTTTGCTTTAAAAATTCCAACAACAAAAAACTAATTTACAAATAATTCTCATTTATCAAGCAAAAAATAAAACAATGACAATGTTAAAAAACTTTTGTAATATTTAATAATAATTATTACTATTTTTTTTTTTTTTTTGCAAATTTAAAACACTGTCATTTAAATTATTTCAATCAGAGCTATTTTCATAGCATTGAAATATACTTTTAATAAATATTTTTTAATATGAAAAAAACAAAACAAAAAAACCACTTTGTTTCAGAACAATATGTACTTATTCATATATTTTTTGTTTATAAATTTTTTATTTGTTTGACAACTTTCATATATGGAAATCCTTTGTTTTTGCCATTAGCTCATCTAGCCCCTGGGTAAAATGGAACTTTCAACAAATTCATACTGTTTCATACTAGTATAAACGCACATATATTATACTAAAATATATATGCCTTGATAATACACATATACATGGTCACATTTACGCCTTTTAATAATAAGCAAGAGAACTGATAGCTAAATGCATATATCAGTTGTATGCTTGATGAGCAAAACCAGTCCTTTGTTGTCATGCTGAACGATAAGCTGCGTGTGACCTTCATGTCTATGTATTTATGCTTTGGGAGTATTAATTAGTATATAACGATAGGATGAAAGTTAAATACATTGTCATGGGCATCGATGATGATCAGTCAGGTAGCAGACTGATCATGCTGCTTGTCTTCCGATCTGGTACTCGCTCACTGTCCCACCGCATTTCTCTCATCAATATTACCACATTTAATACCATATTCTTCACTTTATGTATATATATAGATTGGTGAATATATTATGTGGATGTATAACATCATGGCCAATATTCAAATGCATTTAATGTAAATTAGTTTTAACACTGAGAGTTTGTAGGTTATATTATATATCACATGAATTTATTATACGTAAATTGTTATTCAATATTATTAGATATTTTTTTTTTTTAATTTTATAGGTTGTCATATCGGTATTATCGTCATTGAATATTTAATTTATTAATTTTTTTTTTTTTCTATTTTTAATTAAGGGGGTATTTTAAATTAAGCTTGATTATATTTTTCATAGAATTTATTTGTTATATTAATTATTGTTGAGTTAGACAGAAAATACGAGTTGTTTGTTAAATTAAAAATTAGAATTAGGTAGAAATGATAAACTTGGAAGAATTCAGGGTAATTGAATTGATAATTTTTATTCAGTATGTATCCAGTCACCTTATGGTCAAGTAGGCAAGAGCTCTGCCTACGATGCTTGAGGTCTCAAGTTCAAATCACCACCTTATCTTTTGGTATCTAAACTATAAGATAGTTCATAGATTAGCTGAATACAATAGGAATATCATATCTGAAGTATTCATCATATACCGTCAACGAAGTTGCATATTCATTGCGATCGTAGATTTAGCGATTGGGTCAAATCCTCTTGACATAAAATGAGCGAGGCACAAACATCCTCACTCTTTCTATGTCGGGAAGTATTTGACCCAAACACTAAATACTATTTTTTTTTTATAAAAAATAACAAAAATATCCTTCAAATAATGAAAACCGTTGGATATTAAAATAAATAAATATATTTAAAAACAACTTATATATATTTATTTATAACTGGTAGCACCTTTCACTAAAAAACCATTAACCACATTTAATAATAAATTATATTATTTTGTTCGTTATAAATTTTACTGAGAAACGTGATCCATAAAATAATTATCCTCATTAAATTATCAAAAAAAAATCATTAAAAAAAAAAACAGTTTATTTTAAGGAGTAAAAAATATTTTATATAATTAAATATGATTTTTAAATTTCAGATAAACCAATATGCATACCAGAACAAAAACGTATTTATGGTGTTGCTCGATTAGAAGATGCAAGTGTTATTTGTCGTGTTGAAGCATATCCACCACCAAATAATTTTCGATGGGCATTTAATCATACTGGAACATTGACAGATGTACCACAATCAAAATTTAAAAATTCAACACATACACAAAGTATTCTAACATATAAACCAGTTACTGAAATGGACTATGGTAGTGTATTATGTTGGGCAAGTAATACCGCTGGACAACAAATGAATGCCTGCATATTTCACATTATACCAGCAGGTAGTTTTTTTTTAATTTTATTTTTCATTTAATTTCAAAGTTTTTTATTTATTTTATCCAATGAAAAATTTGTTTGTTTATTAAAAACAAAAAAAAAAATGTTTATTTTTCATTTCACATTTTATATCCATATCCATAAATTCTTGTTTGTGGTTTCGTTTTTTTTTTTTATCCAAAATTTTTAACTTTAAATAAAAATTTTTACTTTATTGGATTATTTGAGTTATTTTTTATTTATTTAATACATTTTTTTTGACTTTTTAGGTAAACCTGAAGCACCATACAATTGTACATTGATAAATCAAACAACAGAATCATTGTCAGTTGAATGTACGGCTGGTTTTGATGGTGGACAACCACAAAATTTTTATTTAGAAGTATTTGATCAACATACTGGTTTGTTACAAGCAAATGTAACATCACATGATCATGCATCTTTTACTGTACAAGGACTTGAGCCTGGTAAGGTGCTCACTATGAAATTATATGCTTACAATTCAAAAGGTCGAAGTGAATCAACTAAACTTGAGGGTTTTACTCTTAAAGTTGCTGAGAAACAAACTGGTAAGCTTCTCAACAGTTTTAATCCATTTCAAGTATATATACTTATCAACTTTATATATATACTATATTTGCTAAAACCATTTAATCAATAATTGACCTTAATGCTCGTAAATTTACGTCTTTATATCAAGTACCTGTTTCATCTATAATAAACTCTCTATTTAATTTATATTTCATCAAATAACGTCGATAATTTACTAAAATATTTAAATTTATATTTGCAAATTTATTTAATCGCTATAAAAATTGTAAATACATTTTTTTTTTCATTAAAAATATGCTTTTTGTGTTGAGATATAACCAAATAAATCTATATGAAAAAATTTAATTTACATTTTAAATTTGCATGTGAAAAAAATAAAATATATTCTTTTTGGAAAATTAATTTGCAAACTAACAAATATAATAAAATTAAAATTTAAAGAAATAAAAAAATTATTTTTTCTGCAAAGTGCATTATAAAATAGCCCTGGATAATGATGATAATATTGTCGAGTTTTTTTTTTTACTTTTTTGCTCATTTAAAGATCAACTAAAAATATATAGTAAAAAAAATAAAAAAGTAGTATATAAATAAATAAATATAAAAGTTAGTAAGAGAGTGGGTAAAAGGGGGCTTTCTTGGGTAAAGGACTCCATCTATTACTATGGCATCTTTGCACGCTTTTCGTATAAAACGATTAATAATTAATCTGCACTCAAGCTCATGACGGCAAGAAAGCTTTAAAGTACCAACTATATGTACCGGGTACAACAACCTTCAAGTAAAAATATATATAAAACTTTAAAAAATGTAAAATTAATATGAAACATATTTAAGCAACACAAAAGAGCAACCCTTGTTAATAAAAAAAAAAATTTATTCATTTTTTTTTTTTTCAACTTATTTTACGTGTCAACGAACATTTATTAAATTGTGCATTTAAAAAGAAGCTATTTATAATAAAAATATAATTGTAAAATCATTCATAATATTATGATAAATATTTTTAAATTATTTTCTTTTTTTTTTTTTATTTTTTATGAAAGGCATTTACACGAGAGCTGTACGCGTTTTCTTTCCAGGCAGTCCCGTGCCATTTGAAATAACGCCATTACTTGGTGTTTTAATTGGCGTGGTTGCTGCACTTTTTCTCATCACAATAATAATACTTGGAGCACTTAAAATACGAAGTGACAGAAGAACACATAGACCAGGTGATTTACCATTAAAAAAATCAACAGCACCAAGCTCTGAAGAACTATACGATGCTGATGACAGAAATCCAGATGTCGTGCCAACGAATAAAGGTATATACATAAATTTAAACATTTAAAACTCATTATAAAAATAATAAAAAAAATGTATTACTATTTTTTTTACTTGATACATTAAATGTCGAATAGATATTTCTTCAAATTACATCCAAAAAAAATAAACATTTGCATTTTATTTTTTGAGCAAATTACATTTTCATTTGATCAAAGAAAATATATTGAAAATAATTACTGTATTTATTTTTCGGTTTTAAAGTTGATTGTGTATTTGTATTTGTGTATGACAAAATATATTTTTAAAAGATTC
The DNA here is from genome assembly GCF_014905175.1 of Aphidius gifuensis. Taxonomy (NCBI): domain Eukaryota; kingdom Metazoa; phylum Arthropoda; class Insecta; order Hymenoptera; family Braconidae; genus Aphidius; species Aphidius gifuensis. Next base: position 24,321,504 of record NC_057791.1, on the reverse strand, counting down.
AGATTATCAATTAACGGGGTCAACAGCTGGCACACCACTTGCTGCCCAAGCAACACCTGACAATGTATCAGCAACGTCTTTGACCAACCAGCAACAGTCTAATCATCTCCAGGGACTTGCTAACTACACGCACAATGACTACACCAATTATCCAACACTTCCAGTTAGTATTTAATATATAATTTACAAATTTACTTGTTTTATTTTATTTATTTCATAATATTTAATACAAAAGAAAAAAATTAAATTAAAAAAAAAAAAAAACATTTGTGGCTTTGATCAACATAAAGATTGCACAACCTGTACTTTGTTTGCTAAATATATTTTTTTTATTTTTTCTATATAATCAGTTAATCTTTTAGACTAATTTTTAAATAATTTATTTAAAAAAAAAAATAAAAATAATTGTTACAGTTAACTGGTGAAGTAACATATGCTGAGTTGTGCCTCGCTCGACCAACGACATTGTCAACAACAGTGGATACAAAATTAGGATGTTTAGGTGGTATTGGAAATTTTTCAAATACAGGAAATGTTGGTAATGTTGGTAGTGGTGTTGGTAGTGGTAATGGTAATGGTGGTGGTATTATTGTTGGTGGTAAATCATATATTAAAGAAGCAACTGTATATGCATGTATTGATCATAATGCAAGACCACCTAAAATTGATCAAATATGTCAACCAATAAAAGGTAATAATACACTTATTCATGATGTTGGAATATCAACAAATAAACAACATCATCAACGTGAAGTTGTTACTGTACGTACACCACTTATTTCAACACAAGAAAGTTGTGTATAGGAGCGGGACACCGACGCACTTGACATCAATGAATATTATGTCTAAATAATTGTTGCGTCGATTGGATGTTATTAGGAACCAATTAAGCCTAATTTTAAAAAAAAAATTTTATATACATAAATAATAATTATAATAATAAATATAATTTATTATATTAATTTTTATCTTATAGAAATAATATTACGTAAATTACGATGAAAAATAAAACATCGAAATATTATTAATTTTAATGAGAAATATTTTACTTTTTTTTTTAAATTTTTATTATCAATGAAAAAATTATTCTTCCATGAAAAATAATAATTAATAATTCCAAAGACTTTGGAGTATTTTGCTTCAAGTAAAAAATATTTATTTTATTTATTTATTATGATACAGTCAACGTGACAAGATGAGACTGCTAACAGCTTATAAAAAAAATCATTTTTTTTTTTTAAATGTGTTTATTGTTTATTAATTAAACAAACACAGATAATAAAAAAAATAAATAAATAAATTTTAAATGTAAATAGTAAGACTGCTTTTTTTCAGTTGGTGACAACTATATCTGATTCAACGAATTTTAAACTTTATTCACGCGACCGGTTCGCGTGTTTATGTGTACAGATTTCTTATTGGTTTTTTTTTTTTTATTTTTCTTTGTCATTTATTATTGCTGAAATAATTATTTTTCGTCGTTTAATTATTTTTATTTTTCGTTCTCTTTGTGTAAATATAGAATGATTGTGAATTTGGGAGGTTCATTGCTCGATAAATGAGCCTAATGTTCGGTTCAAATGACGGGTAAACGATCAAGAAAATAAAAATTTAAAATAAAAAAAAAACAACAGAAAGAATAATAATAAATATTCGAAAATTATTATGAAACTTCCAGGTGGATAATTTATCAACATGAAAGTCTCAATTGACTATTCATAAATTGAGTGTACACCAGGAAGATATCTAATAATCATAATGATAAGTAATAAATAATATTAATAATAATAATAAATATAATAAAAAATAAAAATACTTTGAACTCGTTTGTTATTGAGTGCTGCATATAAACGAGAACCACTGTACAGTCATATTATTTTTTCAAACAAAATAAAAAAAGATAAAAAAAAAATTTTAAAACTAATAATCAATAAATGGAAATATCATGTTTATAAAAAATTCATAAATTCAATAAATATAAAAAAAATACATTTCAAGACAAAAATAAAAATAAAGCTCTCATTCTAATTGAAGAATAAATTGCGGACAAAAAAATGAGAAAATTAAAAGAAATTAAAATTTAAAAAATTTAAAAAAAAAGAAAAAAAATTATGTGTATAAATGAAAACTTATGAATGTTATGAAAATTAATTTGAAAATACCAAAAAAAAAAAAAGAAAATAAAATTTTTAATTATAAAAAAAAAAAAACTATTATTGTAAGATTTTAAATTTTTAAATATAAAAAAATGAAGAATAAAAAAAAAAAAATTGGAACGATAGGATAAAATCATTGGTGAGTGAATGACAATGTGTGTAACAATATGAATGTACTTGTGTACATGTATGTGTGTGTGTGATATGACTTTTTGATTGCAACAAGAATGACTGAAATAATCCACGTCCGCCGTGTGGATTGAACCGCAATACCCAAGAGGTCGCGACCGACAACAATGATAATAAAAATAAACCAGGAGCCATAACAATTGTTTTTTTTTTTTATATTTTCATTCCCTTCTGTTTTGACCCGATACTATTTTCTAGCATCTGAGTATCTAGCTTCTCCATTCGTGCGACTTTAACATTCTCTTTTTTACAATTTTAATTTTTTTTTTTTTTCTTTTTATTATTCTTTTGTGAACTTTTCACCCTCCCCCCCTCCCTCATGTGGGATAAACCCCCCTTCAATGTATAGTTTTCAGTACAGTTGTATTAAACTCCATTGGAATGAAAATTAAATTGAAAAAAAAATAAAATAAAATAGAAAGTGTAATCAATAATGAAAGAGGTTAAAATAAAAAAAAAAAAAATGGTGAAAATTCGGGCAATGGGTTTAACTAGAAAGCATCATGCTATATGTAGTCACGCAAGCGTATTCGTGACTTTTATATTTTAAAGTTGTAATACAACATCACCCCATCATCATCATCATTATCATCATCGTCCTTGTGTTATCACAACTGTAAAAGCATGTCCCATAATTTTCACGAATATTTTAGGCACGCGCGTTCGTTAACGATTACAAAATTTGTGGCAAAAATCTATCATATACATGCGTACATAATAAAATTCCTCATATACATACTATTTTAGTGTTCATAGAATATTTCAAACTCGTCCTCACCCAAACCCATCAAATCTGTTCAAACACAATGCCCAAATAACATTCACAGACATAAAAATTTACAAAACATTTTTCATTTTTTTTTTTTTCACAATTAAAATACATATTTAAAAAAAAATAAATATACATAAATAAACATTTTTTTATCCATCAAATTAGTAATACAATTTTCATGTTTAAAAAAATATATAAATAAATAAATTACCTAAAAATATAAACAATTCAAACAGATGTAAAAATTACAAAACTGACTTTTATCTACTCATCACATTATACAGTACATAAAAATATAAATAGTCTGTTATTTATTTCACTGCCACAAACATAAATTGAAGCTTTGAGGCTGATTTATTTTTATTTATACAATATAAAGTTTATATTAAACTTTGTTGATGGTTTTTTTTTTTTAAAGAAAAATATTTTTAAAGTAAATGAAAGAAAAAAAAAAAAAAAACCATAACGATCAGTCGTTTCTTTTCATTAGTTTTATTATATGATACAGTTATATATAATTTACTAAATATTTTTTACGTACTTTTACAAATAAACATTAAGGGTACATGTGTGTGTGTGTGAGAATAAATATATACATGAATAAATGGAGAAGAAAAAAACTTTACAACTTTAAAAAAAAAAAACTTTTATACAACTTTTTATTCAGGTGTGTTGATATGAGTGTATATAACATTTTGTTCAAAACACCTATACATGAAAAAAACGCACATATTATTTTTTGCTTTATTCCCTTTAACCCTCAGCACTCGTGAAAAAATAAAAATATAAACACAAAGTGAATGGGGAAACTTACTACTTTGCTTTACTGGCCCTCTTTCAATGTTATCTCCCTTTGATTTCGAACGAATGGAGAAAATAATAATCATGAATTGATAATATGGCTCCTGATATATGACGTGTGTATATTTAAATGTACGTTGACCATTTAAATATTAATGTTATGAGAAATAAAGAAAATTGAAATTAACAAAAGGAAAAATTAATAGATAGTATGGAAATTTTAAATTAATCATGTTTACAAGTGTATATAACGATTGTATATATTAAATTATAATTGATTGATCTATTTGAAAAGGAATGTGAATTAAATATATATGAAAAAAACAATTTTAAAATTAATAAAAAATAAATGAATATATGTATATATAAACATAATCCGTAAATAAACGTGTTGATATGAAAAAATAAAAATAATTAAATTTATGGTTTTTTTTATTTGTTTAAAGTGTGTTTTTATTGTTGATGTTTTTAGAAAAAAAACATTGGTGATTTTGTTGGTTTATTTTTAGGTGATAAATTTATGTAATTTTAGGAAATTTTTTGAGTTGCATTTGAGGTTATGGGGAGATCAGATTTAAAATAATTAATTTTTTTTTTTTAAACAATAGGACAACGAAAAAAAATTAACAATTTTTGAAGAAACTTCAAGTTGGGATTTTAAGAGAGGTACAAATTTATTCACATTGTTTTAAATTTTAGTTAAAAAATTAAAGGCTAAATGAAGGTTTAGAATTTTTATTAAAAGATCTATTTTAGAGTGTTTAATTTTTAATGATAAAAAATAATAAAAATATTTATTATCTATTTTTAGGATTTTAAAAGAATACTTGTTTGGATAGGTAAAAAATAAAATAATAAAGTTAGAAAAATAATTGTGATAGAAATTCATCTGATAAGGATATATTAAAATTATATTTTGCCTTCGATATCGCGTGAGCTGTGGTTGAGTGGGCAAGAGCGCTGCTGTGGATATCTTGCTTCTCGGGTTCGTATCCCAAAGTTTGCTTGCACTATTTCATTTGACGATGAGTAGAATAGAATATACGAAATTACCTGGCGAGTAGAGCAAATATCTCCTAGCATAAAACAAGTGGGGCACAAATAATCCCCTCGTTCACATGCCAGGTAACATTTGCCCCAATCGCCAGCTACTTTATAAAGAAAAAAAAAATGATATATCATTTTTTTTGTAAGGATTTTGTATACATTTCTATTATAATTTAAAATTATTTCGTATATGATTCTAATATTAATTAAAAGTTTTGAAAATTTTGACGGCTAATCTAACTTGTAAAATAATACTTGTTTAGAAAATTTAAAAATAGAAAAATAAAATTTAAAAAAAATAATGGCGATAAAAATTCAAGTGATAAGAGTACAGTCACATTATATTACGCCTTCGATGTAGAACGAGCTGTGGTTAAGTGGACAAGGGCGCTGCTTTGGGAAGTTCTAAGAATTCAGTTCAAACCCGCCTGATGCAATTCGCAGTTTCTTATTTGTCATTATATACAAAAGTACCTGGCGATTGAGGCAAATACCTCCTAGCATAGATCAAGTGGGGCACAAACAACCCCCTCGTTCATATGCCAGGTAGTATTTGCCCCAATCGCCAGCTACTTTTTAATAAAAAAAAAATAATAATATTTTTTTTGTATACATTTCTATTATAATTAAATTTTTTTTTTTTAATATGATATAAATATATATTTTTACCACTTGGATTTGTATCAACTATTATTTTTTCTTAACAATTTTTTTTTTCTTCAAAATTTTCAATTTATAAATGTGTATGTAACTCTCGAATAAATTTTACCCCTGCTCTTAATTGAACGTAAACAAAGGGATATTGAAACATGACTATCAGCTACGGAAAAAAAAAAAATTTCTATCTATTATTTTTCTATTTTTCCTATTTACAATGACATTCTTAGTTGAAAAAATGAAAGTTTATATTTTTATTTGTTTTCAGACCACTTTAATAATTCGTTCAGTTATCCTAATTCTTTCATCATTTATTTTAAATATTAAATTTAATTATCAATGATAAAAACAATAATAAAAAATAATTTTTTTAAATGTCCTATTTCCCCAGCTTACCCCTATAATTAGACCCTTCTAATTTTACATGATAATAGATAAAAAAAAAAGCCTACAATAAGATAGTAAAAACAAAACAAAAAAAAAAAAAAAAAGGCAACGAGCAGCATTACATAAAAAAAACAAAGGTAAAAAATTAAATTCATTATCTGATTGACTCGGTTGCTTTGACAAGACCGACCTATATTTATTGATGTAATAAAAAATTCATGATATTGGTATTTGGAGGATGATCCTTGTGCCAACTGATCGAGGATAACACAAATTGTCTTTGTACTTGTAATTTATTTTCATTTTTTTATTTATTCATTTATTTTTTTTTTCCACCCAGTGTTATTACAGTGACAGTGGAAGAAAGGTCTACACAATACACATTCATAGGGGTTGGTATATGTATATAAATAAATACATATATATATGGGTAAAGGTATAAAGGAACCAAATGACTACAACCCTCTTGGCTATCATTATCAAACCTGCTTTATATATACAGTGACGTTTGAACTGAGAAATGTACACTCCAAGTCCTGGAAACCACAGTGTTTAATTTGTGACCCAGCTGTTTACACACGCCAACCTTATACCTTCTTCAAGATACAACTACTATCAACCAACCAACTAAACTTTAAGTGCACTCAACCAAGACATGTATATATTTTTATTTATTTTTACACATTTTACTTGAATATATATCACAATGTTAACAAAAATCATAAAAGATTGTTTTACTTTTTTTTTCCATCTCAATTCTCAAAACATTTTATAAATAAACAATTAAAATACTTGAATTTATATATTTATTTTCCATTTGTATTATTTGTTTATGAAATTATTTATTATATACATCAAGTAAATATTTATTAATTAATTTATTTCTACAAGTACTTTCAAGTAATCATTAAAAAAAAAAACATTGTATACAATCTCGACTTTTAGTGGTTAGAATTTTTACTATTATTATTATTTTGTCTTTTTTATTTTAAGTCTTTAATTTGAAATGAAACAGAGTAGATTTGAACAAGTTGAAACAGGATATATCGTTGAGGATGGTGTGTTCGGATCGCATGGCTGACAACACCTTTAGCCACACTACTGTGGGAGAAAGGCCTTGCTGATTGGCCTGATCACAGTGGGATGAGACATTGGTAAAATGAACACGAGAATTAATCCCTGACAATGCAATCAAGCTCTTTGTGGTTGTACATCAGAGTTGGCAAATGGCAAGAGAGACAAAGAGAGACATAATGATAAAAAATAAAATAAAGATAGATAGATAAATACTGTTAAATTGAAGGGGTAAAGGGAATGAAAATTACGTGAAAATAAATCAATCACAATTTGATATTTGGGATGTTCCTCTTTCATGTTTATTCAGACTGTATTAGTTCTAATAATTTTAAATCATCTATTTTTTTTTCATTTCAATTTATATCCGCGGGAATATTATTGTAACTGAATTGTTGGATTGTTAACAAATAATCATGAATTAGCATAGTTAAATTTTGACAATAATATTATACTGAATATATACTTTGTATATACTTATGAAATATGCAATTTATTTTATGTATATAAATGTGTCAGGCTACTGAATTTACAATCAATCCTATTGTGGTTATGGTCAACTCGCCACTCTATCTATATCCATCATCTACACTTGGTTCATTGATTTTTATATACTCAACGTAGGAATTATTATATGAAACAACAAATATACTCAAAATGATTATATACATAAATTTTTCAAATTACATCCCTGTCAACTTTCGATTATCGATTTTGAGATGAATAGAATTATGAAAAATTATTATGCTTATCGTAAATGAATGAGTCGAATTCAAAAATTCAGCGACATAATTTTTATTGTGGAAAATATTAATGAGTCTACTTTAAATATACAATTGAGAATTTGATATTTTACTTATATAAAACAGTTTCACTTGCAATAAGACCACACAGACCAAGCTTTTATTATATATCTATATTCGTTTTTTTTTCTTGTTTCATTTCTCTCTCACTCTCTTTTGAAAATACAAAATTCAACTTTTATGTGTATATAGGATGTACATTGCCCACCTCCTCTTCATAACCACAAAATTCAAACAATGCTATTCTACTTAAGTGGATAAAGGAATATATATATGTTTAAAATGGATGACAGTCGCGTATTTAGAAATTTCATTAATATTATTATGTTATTACAAAATACATTGTCGTAGAAATATTATTGTCAAGTATTCATTGATGTATATTAAATTTTTTTTTAATATAATATTTATAATATTTAATTTGTGAAAATTTAATTTTAAATCAATTGCTTTTTTTGAGTTGGATGTTTAAATAATGATATTTATATTTTATTTAGATCGAGGTGAAAATTAATGTCGAATTTTGATCTCCAATCTTGGGTTGACATGGAAAATTACTTCTAAAAAATTTAATTAACCACAGGTTCGACCAAACGCAAGTTCGGATGATTTGAAAAAAAAGCATCATTTTTCATTGCAGAAAAAAATTGATTTGTCACTATTGTCGAAATAATAACTTTTTTTTTTCATTATCCTATTGATATTATATTTAAAAATTTCAATAAAGTAAAAATAAAATTTTATAAATGATTATTTATTTAAATTTTATTTGAGATAATTTGGAGTAATTGATTATTTACTGTTTTAACATTTTTTGATATTTTTATTAAAATAAAAAAATATCGTGATATGAGGTAGCAGTGACAAAAAGTAGATAAATTATAGTTAACAAGTAACGAGTCACCTAATGGTCAAGTAGGCAAGAGCTCTGCCTACGATGCTTGAGGTCTCGGGTTCAAATCTATTGTCAGTTGACAAACTTTGTTATTTCAAGTAATTGGAAGACAGGTTCATCATCTTGATTTAATACTTTCTTCATTAATTTGCGACACGGTGCGGCATATGACGTTGGGTTCAAATACCTCCTGGTGTAGAACTAGTGGGGCAAAAGCCTCCTCGCTTGTTCTACGCCAGGAATTATTTGACCCAAACGCCGGATATTTTTTTTTTTTAAATATTATTTTTTTTTAGATATATTTAAATCACTCTTTTTATTACACATTTAAATTTGGACAAATATACTTTTGGATCAATTTTCTGAATAATCTGAGTATATATTTTCCCCAAAAGTTTATGATCTAAAATTCTCTCTAAATTGTAAAAATATCCAAAAACATTCAACAAAAACTAATTTGGACTAATCAATTATAGTTCGTTGCAACTCTTATTGGAATTTTTATTCTCTTTCCATTACATTTGTAAAACCCTCCAAGTGTTCTCCTCTAAAAATTTTCAATAATATCACTGTAAAAATATAATGCCTACTTTCTTTACGTAAATGTATCTTGTGAAAATTTAATTTCAAATCAATTGTTTTTTTTTTTGGATGTTTAAATAATGATATTTTTTTTTTTATTTGAATCGAGGTGATTGATGTCGACTTTTGATTTTTAATCACGGGCTGACATAGAAAATCGCTTAAAGAAAAAAATTAATTAACCATAAGCTCAACCAAACAGCAAGTTTGAAAAAATAAAAATGAATAAAATTATTTTTCATTGCAAAAAAAAATTAATATGTCACCATCATTAAAACAATAGTTTTTTTTCTATTTTTCTATTAATATTGTATTTACAAATTTCAATAAAGTAAAAATAAAATTCAATAAATAATTATTTATTTAGAATTAATTTGAGATAATTTCAAGTAATTGATTGTTTTGACTCCTTTTGATATTTTTATTTAAAAAAAAAAAAAAAATCATTATCATGTGAGGTGGCAGTGACAAAAAGTAGATAAAATATAGTCAACAAGTAACGAGTCACCTAATGGTCAAGTAGGCAAGAGCTCTGCCTACGATGCTTGAGGTCTCAGGTTCGAATCCTGACATAATCTAAATATGGACTCGAACTTATATATTGATCATTCATGATGAGAATGTGGTGTGATCTACTTTTATTAATATTGTAGGTGTTCCGACATTGGGTCCAAATACCTCCTGGCATAGAATTGGCGGGGTAAAAACCTCCTCACTAATTCTACGTCAGGAAGTACTTGACTCAAACGCCGGATCGTTTTTTTTTTTTTAAAAACAATAAATATATTTTTTAGATAAACTGAGATTAATATTAAATCTATAGACAATTCTCATGCAAAATCATAGCAAATATATTTTAAAATGATACAAATATAATCTTACAATAATAATTAATTGCTTTTACTATTTCATGTTAAAACAATAATATTCATATTTTATTTCATTCCAGGTAAAAATAATTGTCGAATTTTGATCTCCAATCTCTGGCTGACTTTGAAAATCGCTTATAATAAAATTTAAGTAATTGATTATTGATTGTTTTGACTCTTTTTCATATTTTTATTTAAATAAAAAAAAAAAAAATCATTATCATGTGAGGTGGCAGTGACGAAAAGTAGATAAATTATAATCGACAAATAACGAGTCACCTAATGGTCAAGTAGGCAAGAGCTCTGCCTACGATGATTGAGGTCCCGGGTTCGAATACTGATGTCTCACCGATAGTTATGGTGCGGTATCCAATTTGGGTATCAAATACCTCCTGACATAGAACTAGCGGGGCAAAAACCTCCTCACTAATTCTACGCCAAGAAGTACTTGACTTAAACGCCGGATCGTTTTTTTTTTTTAAAAAAAACAATAAATATATTTTTTAGATAAACTGAGATTAATATTAAATCTATAGACAATTCTCACGCAAAATCATAGCAAATATATTTTAAAATGATACAAATATAATCTTACAATAATAATTAATTGCTTTTACTATTTTATGTTGAAACAATAATATTTATATTTTATTTCATTCCAGGTAAAAATAATTGTTAAATTTTGATCTCCAATCTCGGGCTGACTTTGAAAATCGCCTATAATAAAAATTAATTAGCCACATGCTGAACCAAATGCAATTTTGAATAACTAAAAAATATTTAATACAATAACAAAAAAACTCATGAAGCAGTTGATAATAAACGCGCTCAATTGTTATCGCCAACTTGTTCCATTGATATTCCTCCAATCTTCAAGAATAATTAAAAAACAAAAATTTTATTTAAACCAAAAATAAAAAATCTACCTTTGTTTATATTGTCGTTATAATTATTGTTGATAATTAAATTAAAAAATAAAAAATGATTCATTGTCTAAATCATTTATGAAAAAAAAAAAAAAAGTATTAACAACTATCGTGGTGTTAAAATTAAAATTATTATTATTAAATTAAAAATAAAAAATAAAAAAAAATATTTGAGTGAAGCTTACTGGTCTATCACTTTTATAAATACTGACACGAGGCTGCCATGAATGATTTTAGAAACGCGATCTGGCGTGCCATGAGGGCCATTCACTCAATTATAGTTTTAAAACGAGAAAACGAACGAGGCATAATTCAACGAAAATCACCAGGTCACGTACCGAGGGATCATTCTCGTTCAACATTATACAGTTACTTTTTTTCCTCCTTTTTCCCAGTCTGTCATTTCATTTTGTATTTTATTTTTTTTAATCTATTTTTCTATTATCATAATCACCTTTCGTAATCTTGATATTTTTTTTCTTTATAAATTTTTTTTTTCATTATTATTACAACAGATGATGAGACAGAAAGATATGAAAAAAAAAAATGAAATAAAAAGATTTTGATGATATAAAAAATTGAAAGATAAAATAGAAAAAAAATTATTGTTTTTTTAAATAAAAAGAAGAGACACGTATCGTCGTAGTTGGACGTGGTAAAATTGGTGAGAGGACGACAGAGAAGCCCCACCTAATTGCATAAATAATTCAACGCGAATAGTAGAGTCTTGGTAAGTGTATGAGATAAAGATAGATAGAGAGATTGATAAAGAGAAATAGTATCTATTGTCTGGGTATAACGAAGCGTCGATTCTGTTATATTATAGTATAGAGGTTATCGTAATACCTAGTCAACCTGTCACCACTGTCTCTCCCTCTCTTTTTCCTCTCTCTTTTCATTGAGATAAAATCATTGAACAATCCACAAGCCATAGTCAAGCATCTCTGTCAAATTCATAGCAGCTCAATCAGACTAAATAATCCTAATTTTGTTACCCACTCATTTTCATTATTTCATTATTAATGGTTTTGAACAAATTAATTTGCATTCAATTGAACTATTATATATTCAAATATATATATTGTAATAAACTTTAGCAATTATTTTACACTGTTATTATTTTTATTAATTTTTCGTAATTAAATTTATTGGTTTTATTGATTTTATGTGTGTATTTTTATTTTATTTGATGGAGTTTTTCATTTATTTTATTATTTTATATTGTATTTATTTTTTATTTCTTTGGTTCTGTTGGTTTTTTAGGTTTTTTGCTTTTTTAAATGTTTACATTTGCCTGAAAAAATATGCTGCACCAATGGAAAATGCATGTCTACACTGTCAAAATGTATTTTATCAGAGAAAATGGTTTTTTCGTTGTGTTTACCAAACTCTTGAACACTCGCGTGTCAGCACGAGTACATAGAAAAAAGATTGGGATATGGTAGTGGTTTTTTTTTTTTTATTATCAAATGCTAATTTTTTATTTTCAACACATGATTATATACTTTGGTTATTATTATTTATATTTTATGTGTAATTAAACACAAGGGACTTTTAGTTTTTAATCCAGAGTTGTAAATGTAAATGGAAGGAAAAAAAAAAGGCAGCGAGTTTATTTTTTTATTTTTCATGATATAGTGTGTTGAAAGTTGGAGAAAATTTTTCGATTGAAAAATAAATATAAAATATTTTCAAGTATTTTCAGTCTGTATATTTACCAAATGCAATTCCCAGAAGATGCTCATACAGTAAAATTTTGCAACGCTGACATTTTCAAGATTCTCTTATACACATCACTCAAATAATTCAAATTTCATCAACTGATGTAAAATTCATATGAAAAATATTCCATGTGAATTTAATGTATAATTAAGAATGAAATATTTTTCATTTCTTTTTCATAATTTAATTGAAATTAATCTGCAAATTTCAAAAAAAAAAAAAATGTTGAATTTAATATTTTTTATTTTAAAATAGAATATAAGCTATTTAAATTTGGGAAAAAAAAATTATAAAAAAACACAAATGTCTTCATCAATCACAATCCGTCTTAAAAATCGTGGTAAAAATAAGAACGTTAATCGTCTTGTCGCTCATTATATAAGCCATAAAAATTATGAATAGCTGTCGTCACGATCATATCATCAAAAAAATCTTGAAAAATATATTTATTATGATGAAAAATATATTAAAATAGTGAAAAACAGTCAATTTAGTCAGCCATTATTGAAAAAATAAAATGAAAATTTAAATAATTATTCAATTATTGTATATTAAAATGTAATAAATTAATTATTTCATTGTTTTAATAATAGCTGATTAATTTTTATTGTTTATCAATTGTTTGACAATTTTTTTTTATTAATAATCAAGTTATTATGAATTAATTATCTTGTATTTTATAATAGTGGCTAGCTAATTAATTTAATTAATTTAATTAATTAATTGACATATATGAATATTGAAAAAAATTAATAAATAATTAGTTTATTGACTGACTGTATTTTATTTGTTTCAAATTTTCCAGTTGAATGAATACTGATAATCATAATTGACCTGAATTTAAAAATGTCTTGATGAATAATTTCTGAGATATTTTTCAGTGAGTTATTAAAAAACTTGCAAAAATACATTTAACGTCATTGGAAATATAAAAAATTCAACAATTGTTAATTTAGTCTGCCAATATAAAACAATGAAATAACTTTTCAGCATTTGTTTATAAATAAATAATAAAAATATCATATTATCGTTTAAAAAGTGGCTGACTAAATTGAATATTTTTAACTTGTTTTAACTAATGAAAAAAAAGTTCAAAAATATATAAATCTTGAGAAAAAATTTCTATAAATATATTTGATATAATTAAAAAATTTCAAATACTAAAAAATTGTTAATTCAAACATACAGTATTTAATTATTTCATTCAATTTTTTTCATTGAGCTCAGTAACTTTGTGGCTCAAATTTAAAAAAAAAATTATTTTACTATTGAAAATCTTATTTAAAAATACATTTATTAAAATAAAAATTATTGAAATAATAAAAAAGTCGTTAATTAAGTCAGCTACTACTAAAATAGTGAGAAAAATAATTTATAAAATAATATTTATTATAACTTTTAAATAATGTCTGACTAAATTTCGATTTTTTCACTAGCTTAAATTTCTTCAATATAAATTAACAATAAATGATAATATGTAAACCTAAATTCTGCAACAATCTGTTGTAAATATGAAAAATAAAATAGACACTGAGCAATAAGTTTTATATGAAAAAAATTCCAAGATATTTCAAAGTCATCTCGCACTTTCTGTCTGCGTTACGTCAATATCACTACATTTCACTGTAAAGGACAGCTTCGGGAATTTCACCACCCACAAGTGTCAGAAACAGTATATCCGTTCAGTTGTCACCTTAAATGACATGAAAATGACTTGTAAAATTTTATTTCCTGTTCTATATATACATAAATTTTTCTTTTATTATTACAGAACATCTTTTGACTAAAAATATAATTTCACTTGAAAATTTGTTAAACTTACTTAACCTATTTTCATTTATAAATATAAACTTCAAACTTCACTGTCATTCTTGTAACGAGCATAAAATATTAACTGAATATTAATTCCGAATAAAACACATGAAATTAAAAAATTTCTATTCGTCAATAAATGCCTAAAATAAATTAACCAAAAATTTTGATTTAACTTAAAATGAAAAGTTCATCAAAGTTCATAAATTTACTATCAATTTGATCAATGAAATTTTTGATGAATTTAATAATTCAGATATTTTCATTTTTATTCATTCTCGAGACAGTGTATATTTCGAATAATAAAAAAATTCATTTATAATTTAGTATCATGAAAGTGTAAAAAATACAATGGATAAAAATATACAACAAAAGTAAATAAAATGATAAATCGTAAAGAGAAAATAGGTGAGAAAAAAAGGGGTAGTTTGAATGACAATGAAAATGTCAGCGGAAGGCGGTTCTCTTGGTCTCTATCGTTTACGAGGTATATTTTATTGGTGAGTGGCTCTTTGGTATATACGCCAGGTTCTTGTCTCACAGTAAAGATAAATAAGGCAACACTGCATACGTTTTACATCCATTATCCGCACTGCAAACCAGCCATGTATATATAGATCTATGCGAATACTTGATATATGTATATAGTATATACATATAAACTTCAAACTCGTCGTTTTCCATTCGTTGGTTTTGCAAGGCATTTGCCAACGTCCTGTATATAATATATAAAATATATATGTAACAATTTATACATAGGCACATGCTACATGTACAACAGACATGTATTTTTTTTATTTTTATTTTTTATAAAAAAAGAGTGTGTCAGAGACCACCAAAGACGTCAAACTACCGCGCTACTCAAATTGAATACCAAAAAAGTTATGAAAATAAAACGAGGTAAAAATAAAAAAATGAATAAATATTCACGAAAAATGCCAACGGCATGAGACGGGAATACGAATAAGCGAATGAAAAAAGGCCAAGTTTCAGACAAAGAATTACGATAAAAATATAACAAAAAAATATTCATGTGTATCAACTTTGAGATGATTGATGCATGAGAATAAAAAATTGTTGATTATTTGAATAATATTTGAAATGATTAGCGGAATATAAAAATAATTATTTGTATAATTTGTTTTAACTCTTGTTGATTTTTTTATTTGAAAAAAAAAATAATGGTGATAAAAGGTGGCAGTGACAGAAAGTAGATGAATTATAGTCAACAAGTAACGAGTCACCTTATGGTTAAGTAGGCATGAGCTCTGCCTACGATGCTTGAGGTCTCGAGTTCATATCATTCCATCCCTCTTTCTTCCGTTGTTCTTAATCTTTCGAAACGACATTTTTTCCTTAAAGCCAATCAGCTTTGTAGCCTGAGTCCTCTGTTAATAAAAAAATATTCAGGGTCAAAAATGAGCAAGCCAGGCATTCGACGTTAGGATCCAAATACCTCCTGGTATAGAACTAGTGGGGCAAAAACCTCCTCACTAGTTCTACGCCAGGAAGTATTTGACCCAAACGCTGAATAATTTTTTTATAAAAATAAGAATAAATAGATATAAATTGAAAATAAAATTTTAAACTTTTATTCAAACATATGGATTGAATTCGAAAGTATTTATATTTTAACTACATTTATTCATCAATTTTTTTTTTTTATATTAATTGATATTTAAGTATTTTTTATTTTTTATTTTTTTTTAAATTAAGGCTTTATTGAGATTTCAATGAAGTAAAAATAAAATTTTATAAATAATGATTTATTTTTTGGTTTTTGATTTATTTAAAAAAAATAATAATCGTGATATGAGCCGGCAGTGACAAAAAGTAGATGAATTACAGTTAACAAGTAACGAGTAACCTAATGGTCAAGTGGGCAAGAGCTCTGCCTACGATGCTTGAGGTCTCTAGTTCAATTCATATCACAGTTTTAGAGGTTGTGGCAAAAATTCAACATTAACGTTTGAGGATTACGAGGTGCAGTAATAACAAAAGTGATTTATCGAGTTTCGTTTAGGACAAATACCCCCTGACATAAAACAAGTAAGACAAAAACCTCCTTACTTGTTTTAAGCTAGGAAGTATTTGACCCAAACACCATATACTTTTTTATTTTTTACATACTATATTTTTTAGATATAAATTAAAAATTAAAATTTATTGAATTCAAAAGTATTTATATATTTTAATCACATTGATTTATCAATTTTTTTTTTTTTTTAATATTAATATTTAAGAATTTTTTAAAATTTATAAAATTTTTTTAAATAATTCATTTATTTGATGGTTATTTTTATATTCAGAGAAAATAATACTTGCTTTATTTATTTAACATGATAAAATTAATTTTTAAATCTTGAAATTTTATGAAAAAGTAAGATAATAAAATGTTTATAAATAAATTTTGTGTCTAGACAAATCGGTGTATTTTTATCAGGAAAAAATATAAATTTATGGAATTTTTAATGTCCATCCTGTACCAGCTTGATTGAAAATTATTAATATTCAACTTATTCAAATGAAATATATATTATTATATTTCATCGAGATGTTATAATTTTAAAAATCAAAAAAATTAAATTTTAATAAATTTTTGTCTGGCCAAAAATAGACTATTTTTATTTTAAAAAAAAATATGTATTTATTGAATTTTTTTTTGTCTGAATAGTATTTGAATTCATCACGAGACTGCTTGTTTAAAAATTAATATTCTTTGAATTTTAATAAATAAATTTTAAAATATTTCTAGTCGATCTTGTCTGTCTGCTTAATTTATAATTACCATAATTAAAATTATTTTAATTAATTGAATTTTCAAGCAATAATAATAAACACAATGAAAAAATATTTTTCCCTGAAATATTATATTAATAATAGGGTTTTTAAAAAGTTGTTCAACTAATCTGATACAATAGAAATTAATTTTTATTGTTTAAAACTTGACATGGTAATTTGCAGACATATTGTATGAAATGACCCTTTT
The DNA here is from genome assembly GCF_014905175.1 of Aphidius gifuensis. Lineage (NCBI taxonomy): Eukaryota > Metazoa > Arthropoda > Insecta > Hymenoptera > Braconidae > Aphidius > Aphidius gifuensis. The sequence continues at coordinate 24,303,823 of NC_057791.1, read as the reverse complement.
TAAAAGCTTAACCGCACATTAACTTGATAATTATAGAGTAATGAAAAGTAATTTATAATCCATCAGATAACTTACAAACATTGTTTTTCAATTATTATTCAAAAAGTATTTTAATTGAAATTGTTTTAATATTAATTTAACATGTTTTAATTCAACTAGATTATTTTAATAAAAACTGCTCACAAATATCATCTATTTAAAAGTCTAAAAAACTAAATTTATTAAATAAAAAAATTTTAACAATTAGCTTTTTAAAAATACAACAAAATAAACATATTTTTTGACAAATAAAAAATATATTTTATTATGAAATAATAATCTTTTTATGTCATTTGGAAAAATTAAAAACAAGAAAATTTTTTCAACATAAAAAGACATAAATTTTAGGCATATTGAAATTTTTTTTAGATAATGGAAATTATATGGAAAGCACAACGATTAGAAAAGTGGCTAATGAACGTCCGCGGTTGAATGGCATTTAATTCTTGTGCAAAGGATTTTTCTTTGATGTTAAATAACGTTCGCCAAAAGGCGTATACCAAATCAGGCAAAAAGCTAATTGCATACTCGTTCCTCCTCATTCTCCCTCAATTTATTCCCCTCAAAACTGCAGCCATTTTCAACTACCAACCTCACAAACCCGAGGCTCGATAATTAAATTCACTTTTTAGTGTTAGGAATTCAATTGCAGATTTCACAACAGATGCTATCTCTATTTTTGTTTTTCAATTATTATTATTTGTTTTTAATATCTTTTTTATATACATACATTTTTTAAAAAGATCAATGAAAAAATAACACAGTAAATGTTCAAGATATTGAGTTTCAAGAAGAACAAATACTTAGCAATAAATGACAAGTTTGTCTATTTTTATTTCTCCACAATGTCAGATGAAAAATGCTGAGAATTTTCACCGTACAAATGACGTAAAACGGCTCGTTGAGTAAATTGAAGTAGAAAAACAAATAAAAAATATACAAAGTGTAGAAAGAATGGCACTATATACAAATAAATATCGAAAAATAAAAAAAAGAATAGGGATGAAAGGCCGAGAAAGAATGAAAATAGTAATGGAAAAAGAAAATTAAAAAAGAGGAAAAATAACAAGTCACGATAACTGTGCAACAAACAACTGAGTAATAATAAAAGAAAAAAAAAAAAAAAGCTTTTTTAAACATATACAATGTATTTTCATTAGAGCATCGTTGACATTGACTAAAAGCATCAGGATCCCCTAAAATAAAGCATCCTCTTTTTTCCTATTATTCAAAAATAAATATCCCAATTTTTTAAATAAAAAATAACTAATTTTAATTTAGCATACAATATTAAAATAAACATGTCAAAATTTTAAAAATGAATATGAATTTTTTTGTTCGTTATGTCAATCATCTTTGGATATTTTGAATTTTATTTAACTTTTTTTTTTTTTTTGCATTTATTATTTATAAAAAAAATACTTAAAAAAATATAAATTTATATTTTTTTTTAACATAAATATATTCGAAAAATAATCTAAATTATATCAAAAAATTATTGTATTTTCTTTTTCAATTTACAAATTGTATATAAATATTTAAAATAAATTCTCGAAATTAAATTACAAAGGAAAAAAAAGGTACATGTAATAAATTACCAAAAAGTACTATTAAAAAATTAAAAATTAAATACTAATGTTAAATAAATAAATAGATCCTATAAATAAACAAAAGAAAAGTCGAATGGAGAATTTAACAACCGAGGGTCAGATATTCCACGGATCAACCAAACAGCAAAATAAATAATTAAAATAAAAAAAAAAGCCAATAAATAATCCATGTATACTGGTTAACTAAATTGAATAATACGATAGTGATATACGCATCAGTGTAATAGTGTAATAGTGTAATAGTTACACCAATAAAATAAAATAGTCAAAAGACAATTAAAATCGTAGAATTTTGTGTGGCAATTGACCAGTATTGGTGTGCGGTGATCCGCTTGCAATTCAGCTAGAACACGCGGTAGTTCTAGAATTTTGTTGAGCACATCCCTTTTGCCATTTTGCCTATAGCATCAGTGCTTGTTCTCTGGTCCACATGGATAATTGAAAATTAACCAAGCGTCTATTCATCCATCTGTGAGCTACCCTCTAATCACAGTGAGAGGATCTCTTCAACTGTTATCCATCTCTCTTCTCTTTTCTCACTCTTGGCAATTTAACTATAGTTGTAACACTTCCACCCTCATTCTCACCTTCACCCTCACCCTCACACATAGTAAATACTATATACATATATAAATACAACTAAACGATTGACCACGTATATCTTGTAAACTATCACCAGATGATATTGTGCATTGGTCACCCTCGTAAATATCCAACCAATATATATTTTTAATCAGTTACAAACACATCATCTACATGTGTGTATGTGTGTGTGAGTGTATATATCAATATAACATATAATAGTTATAATGAGTAATCGAGCAAATCCACAATTTCCTACATCTACATCCTTTGAAATAGCCTCTAGGCTCATGTTTACTATTAACAACCAACCAACCAACCAACAAACCAACATAAATATATACATTCTCACACACACATACACACAAATAACTATGTGCTTACATCAAAGTACATTATATTTTTGTTACATGTATATATATGGATATTATATAGACCATTTTCTCAACACATTAACACGATCATATCAAATGAATTTCACCTAAAACTTTATTCATCACACTTGGCCTGCATGTTTTATAATATCGCATATTCAAATCTCAATGTTTATATCATGTTTTGTGTATGTGTGGATGGAAGGATAAATGGATGGTTGGATTAATGTGTAGAGGTATATTGGAAGAGTTTTCAAAAGCTTTTCACTTGACGTTGAAGAATCATGTGGGTTACTGCAGTTACTCTAATTGACTTTAGACCTATATTTAATGTTGAATACTTGTTTATGAGTTATTTTGATTTTATCACATATTTGTCTCATCATTTGGACATTGTTATGTATTCAAAATAATAGAGAAATAAATTATATTGGTGTTAATAAACACTGTATGAAATTATTATGATTAGAGCTTTTATTTTATGTTTTTATGAGATGAGAGATGGGATTTTAAAAAGTTGGAAATCATTAAATGATGGATCAGAAATGAGTTACACATGCAGACATTTATGGTTGGTTTGTATAGAGGGTAGTAACATTTTACAGTAACATTTATGGGGGTAATAAAAAAAGTATTCTACAATCAAGTGGTAAAGAAAAGGGGCATTCAACTTTATTCAACGATTTATTCAACGATTGTTGTATATACATTAAAAACATCTTAATATCATTTTGATGAATCACTGAGATTTATTTGAAATGCTATAAAACATTTGTTGGTGTATACACCATATGAGCTATTATAACTTTTAGTCGGTTTGGCTATTAAACTTGAGTGTATAATTGTTACACTAGACATGAAAACAAAAAAAAGGGTTGGAAGAAGGAAAAAAAAATTGTAAGTAAAAGGAGAAAATTTAAAACAATTTAAAAGGCATTAAATTTACAGGTTTAAATTTTTATTACACGCTACATGAATTATATTTATTTGGAATAACAAAATTTTATTGTATAGTAAATCATTTTGTTTTAGTTTTATTTTTCTTTGTAGAATTCTAAATTTACCTTGGTAATTGGAGATTTGAGATTTACTATGATATAATTATGTTTATTTTTTGCTATTTAAAAATAGAATAAGAAAAAATAAAAAATAATGCTTCTCAAGAGTTCAAATAAAACCTTGCAATTTTTTTTTTTTTTAATGTGTTGAACTAATTTTTTGTTGATTTAAATGTCTATTAATATTTTTTTTTAGTATTATAAATTCTAGGAATTGAAACGCACTACAATTGAATTTGATTTAAAAAAAAAAAATTGATTAATTATAAAATGCATTGAATACTATTGAAATTGATAAAATATTGAATTGATAAAATAAATGTATTTTTTAATTTAAAATAAGAAAAAATTAAAGGTTATATTTAAATATTTTTTTATAATTTTATTATTTTTTTTTTTTGATTTCTTAAAAATACAAGGGAATTTTTAAAATTGAATGTAATTGAAAATTAAAGTGCACTACAATTGAGTTTAATTTATAAAAAAAAAAAAAAATGATTATTTATAAAATGCTTGAATACTATTGAAATTAATAAACTTCATCGATTTAAATTGCCAATAATATTTTTTTTAATGATTTTATTATTTTTTCGGTTGCCAAAAAATACCATGGAAACGCCTTGTCTTCTTTTTCACACTTTAAAAGCACAGTAAAGGTCTGCTCATATTAAATATAACTAAAAATTTAAATCAAGTGAAAAACACTAAATTTAGTCAGCCAATATTCAATCATTTAAATAATTATTCAATTTCCATTCATAAATAATTTATAAATTTAATTATTAAAATAATTATTTCATTGTCTCAATAATGTCTGACTAAATTAAGTCTATTTCACTTGTTTCAAATTTCTTATCATGATAAAAGATAAATGACAATAAATATTTTATTTTTTTTCTTTGAAAATTTAAAACGTACCTCAGTTAAATTGTAAATTTTTATATTTAAATAAATATTATTCTTTTCTTATTTATTTTTATATTCTACAAGATGAAAAAAAAAAAAAAAAATCATTTCAGACACAAAAATAAAAGAAAACATTTTCAGTATATTTATACGAATGCGTAGATTCCAGATGTGGTCATTTACTTGAGAACATTGCTATATACAATATAATAATTTTTTTTTTTATATTTTCTTCATAAGTTTTTCCTCCCTTTTGCAGACGAATATTATCCATTGACCTTTATGGTAAAACCTCAGGGCATTATGATCATAATGAAGGTCAAGAAAACGTATATTTACCAAACCTGTCACCTAAAATATTGGTCAACCACAAAGTTAACTCACCCAAAATAACGAAAAAAAAATAAAAATAATAAAATCAAAAAATAAAATACGCACTTTACAAATAATCCAATATTATTTACCGTTTTCCTCGTGAAATTTTACGATCAATTTATCCTCTCTCGTTGTGATCCTGATCCTCGATCATTTTTTTTTTTTCATACAAAATAAATATCAACTCCAGCAAAAAAAAAAATCAACTTTTGGCTATGAACAAAAAAATAAATATATAGAAAATAGGCTGACATACATCGATGAAAATTTTGCCTTTTTTTTATTTTTCTTTTTGTCAATAAAAAAAATAAACAAACGATCTATCTATTTTGTATATATATGTGTTTATGGGAATGTGCCAATAGGATCTATTTACGATTGGGATATATCCCAGCAATGATCAAAGAAAAATATATATACCTAGTAAAAGAAAAAACAAATAAATATGTTAACTCTATGTGAATTTATAAAAATATATATCCAAAAACAGTTGAGTATTTATTTAACGATACAAACAACGACGACGACGAGTTTCATTAATAATTGAATTGAACATGAAAAAAAAAACCAAATGATTGACATGCTGACACAGATAAACGACACCTGTTATACATGCTGAAACAAAACAGTATTTAAAAAAATTAAAATACAAAAATAAATCAAATAAATGATTTATATTTTATCGAAAAAAAAATATAAAAATAAATTATCACTCACGTAGTCAAACGATTTATGCAAAATGTTAACGTAGTGGAGAATATGTTTTGCAGATAGACAGATGGATAGATAGCTATTTTTGATAGTGTATAAATATAATGTGAGATAAGCAAAAGGATAATGTGAAAGCATAAAAAAAAAGTATTGCATCAGGTATCACCATGAAAAATATTGGCAGGATAGAAAGAGAAGTATAAATTATATATAAAAATATAAAAAAAAAATTGTGTGGTTTTGGCAGTACTCTCTCGTCTCGTTGGTAAGTCTCTCTTGGTTTATTTACCAAAGTATTTTCTCTCGTTTCTATTCACTGTTTTAGCCTGTTATTTACCGTCGAAGTAAAATTTATTTGGCTTCTGGTAACGTCACCCTTGCCTCGCCCCCTGTATATATTTTTTGTATTTTTTTTTTTACTTCATTTTCACTCTTTTGCCATTTTTCTCAATCTCTTTTCAACCAACTTTCCAGAGCTTTTTTTTTTTTACTAAGTTATTTACTTTTGTTTATCAGTTTATGTATACTGTATAGTGGTTATTATCATTATAACTAAATAACAAGTTCTTTTACTGAATAAAACTACTTAAAAAATATACAAAAGTTTTTTTTTTATTTTGCCTGAAAAATTAATAACTGTTTAAACAAAATCTATCAAATTAAATCAACTACATTTACTTTAACACTCAATTAAATATTTTTTATTTTTATAAATTATACATCCTTAAATTTAAAAATAAATGATGCAAATTAAAACCCTCCTCAATCAATCCTTAATTTTTTAAAAATACAAACAGATAAAAATATTTGCAATTATAACACTGTTGCATTTTCAAATCTTCAATTGACAAACATCATATTCAAATGAATTATTCAATATTAAAATAAAAAAATTAAATTTTTATGTACACTTAAAATTTTAGTAATGTATTATAATGTTGAATAAAAAAAGTAATAAAATATTTGAAAAAATATTTAAAATATTTAAGTTAGTATAATGTTTAAATATAAAATTGAAATTATGCTTGTTTGTATATTATGTCATGTTAAAAATATGTAAATATATATATATAAAATAAAAATATATATATATTTAATGCAACAACATGAAATATTCTCTTGGGATCCTTCAAAACAGTGTATAACAACAATAACAAAGTTGGCTGTCTCAACGGATATAAAGTTTTCTCAAATGTTTTGCGTTATATCTATTCGCTTTATACATTGTATATAGATTGTTTAATATATATATGTTACAACACATTCCCCATGTGATCCACATATCTGTATATAAATTTTGTTAAATCCCCATGCACATAAAAGGGGTCAAAATGCCAATCTAACGCCAGTCTTTATACACCGTCATATCGTTGAGTAGCTTCTCTATTTTAACTTGAAATTTTCACCTCGTTCAATAATAACTTTTAAACAAAAACAATTGGATTATTGGATTTATTAAAAAGCTATTATTACTAGTATATTTTTAATAAAAAAAAAAACAAATAAAAGAAAAAAAAATATGATGATGATAATAACACAAAGTTTTAATTAAAAAAATTAAAAAAAAAATTTTGATAACTATTTTTTATTAATAATGTGATAATGTTGAAATATATATTTTTTGAAAAAATTTAATGAATAAATATGTTGGTAAAAGTTAAAAGTAGTCAACACACAAAGTATGGGTTTTATGTCTGACCAAGAATTCTCAAGAGTCGTGTTTTAATGTTTGTGGCCTTTTCAAAATTATATATATATATTTACAGAGTAGATTTTTAGATAGATATATATATGTGGAATAAGAGGATTCGTATATAAAACATGACATTGCACGACCACAACATTTTAATTTAAAACTCAAAGGACTAGTCCCAAGTGAGAATAAAATAAAACTACAATGACACATGAAAACTTTCATGACCAAGTTTTCTATTTCATTTGTAAAAAATTTTATACTATCATCATGTGAATGAGGGTTATACAATTTTTAAATTAACATTAAGTTGTTTTTTTTATTATTTTGGAGTATTTTTATTTTACAGATGAAATGATTGTAAATAAATTTACGAAATTTTATTTTAGATAGTGTTGAAAGCTCCAACATGCAACTAGACTAAAAAAAAAAAATGCAAGTAAATATGAAAAATAAACAAGGAAAGTGAGCTTTATAATTGTAATGAAAAAGAATTTTTAAATTATAAAAAAAAACAGCTGATAGGTTGCTTTGAAATACGTTATTTTTCTTCATGAAAAATAAATGTCATGTGGATTTTTAATAAGGCTAAATAAAATTATTTTCAGTATTACCTGTCAAATGATATTTTTGCAATTTTGTTTTTATTTTTTTTACTTTTTCATTTGGCTTTATGGTTTTTATGGAGATTGGTGTTGTCAACATGCCCATTTTTTTTTAAATGAATATATAAACAATATTTATTTATAATTATATGGCTTAAAAAGTATAGTAACAATTTACATGTTGATATTATTGTTAACATAGACAAGCTATATTGTCTATTAAACTATATACAACTTGAAATTAGTTTTGAAAATTTATTTCGTGACTGGCAAACCATGGCAAATTGCCTATTGCACAAGGTTACATTTTATAAAACCCTTTGTTTTAACAATTCTACGACTTTTCGTTTTTCGTCATTCTACTACCATTGCACTTACCACTTAAATACAAAGAAATAAAAAAAGTACAAGAAAAGAGAAAAAAATACGGATAAAGTCAACCGTGAATTGCATGAAATTTACCTGAAAGTTTATATAGTATTTTTTTGTTTGAAAAATAAAATGTATTTTTTAATTTAAAATAAGAAAAAATTAAAGGTTACATTTAATTATTTTTTGATGATTTTATTATTTTTTTTTGGCTCCTTAAAAATACAAGTGAATTTTCAAAAGTTAATGTAAATAAAAATTAAAATGCATTACAATTGAGTTTGATTTATAAAAAAAAAAAAAAGATTAATTATAAAATGCATTGAATACTATTGAAATTAATAAACTTCATCGATTTAAATTGCCAATAATATTTTTTTTAATAATTTTATTATTTTTTTCGGTTGCCTAAAAATAGCATGGAAACACCTTGTTGTCTTTTTCACACTTTAAAAGCACAGTAAAGGTCTGCTCATATTAAATATAACTAAAAATTTGAATCAAGTGAAAAACACTAAATTTAGTCAGCCAATATTCAATCATTTAAATAATTATTCAATTTTCATTCATAAATAATTTATAAATTTAATTATTAAAATAATTATTTCATTGTCTCAATAGTGTCTGACTAAATTAAGTCTATTTCACTTGTTTCAAATTTTTCATCATAATAAAAGATAAATGACAATAAATATTTTATTTTTTTTTCTTTGAAAATTTAAAACGTACCTCAGTTAAATTGTAAATTTTTATATTTAAATAAATATTATTCTTTCTTATATTTTACAAGATGAAAAAAAGAAAAAAAAAAATCATTTCAGACACAACAAAATTGTTAAGGACAAAAATTTTCTTTTCATGAATAACATTTTTTTATTTGAAAAGTAAAATGTATCTTAATAAAAAAAAAAATTCATATTGTAATTATTTTTTTTCACAAATTAAAATAACTTAAAATTTATATGAGTATTTATAAATTCAAAAGGAAAACCTTGATATAAAATTTATAAATAGTTAAAGATACTTTCCTTCGAAAAAAAAATAAATATTATTGAAAAGTGACTTAGTGGATAATTGCGAGACAATTAACGCCCATCAAATTTAGAACAGTTAGGACAACCAAAAATAAATTGAAATCGAAGAATCGAATAACCAATAGACATACTATAAAATACACGTATTTGATACAGATTATAAAAAAATAAAAAATACTTTTGTGTGTAGGATTGACGAGGAGCCAAGGTAATTACGTTTTGTGTCAGGTCAACGTAACGAGTGACACTTGAATCTGTCCCGTCACGTTGGCCACTTCAATCCACTTCAAACCATGGCTTAAAAAAAAAAGAAAATTAAACAAACTAAATAGTACAAAAAAAAAAAAAAAAATTAAATAACAAATGATTGTGTTTTAAAAACGTTGAGAACAAATGTCAACTTCAATGTTAAAACAAAAAAAATAAATAAACTATTAACCTAGTAATTAAAATAAATATAAAAATATTATTTAAATTTAAAATTAAATAAATACTTAAATAAAGTATTTTTTAAATTAATAGAAAATAACAAGAATATTATATATTTATTTTTCATTATGGATAATAAATTTAATCAGTATAATGAATTCCAAAATAAAGGTTATAATTAAAAGCTCATATTTTCAAATTAAAAAAAAAAAAATATATAAAAGTTTCTATTATATAATGACAATTAAATTTGATTAATTAATTAATATTTTTTCCAATAAAGATGGACAAATTAATGATGACATATTATCAATTTCAACTAATGAGAATGAAGATTACAGTGGAACTTCATTGCATTATGAAACAACGGTAATTTTTCAAATAAAAAATAATAATTTAAATATCAAAATATATAAATTAATTTATAGAAAATAAATGGCATGGTAAGAATACCATTATCATCATTAACCCAAAAAATAATTGGCTGTGAAGTTGGTGAAAATGTGACGACAGAATATCCCTGGATTCTCATAAGAAAACAAATAATTGAAGACAACATTTACCTACATCCAGAATCCAGTGATTTTTTACCAATTAAAAATGAAATATATAATTATCCAGGTCATGATGTACTAATTGGTTATGCACCAACATCATTTAATCAGCAAAAATTTTATATTTGTTTAACGGAAAATAGTCGTGATGAGGTTACACGAGAAATTAATAAGCTTCGAAATGACCAGGAAAATCGTGTTAAAAAGGCAGTATTTAAAACAAGTGGTTCATGGAATGATTTTGGAAGTTCATCAGAAATTATTAGCCCACAAGATATAAATAAAAGACCACTGATTGACATACAAGCAAGTTTAATTAATCATCAAATTACAGAGCCACAAAATATGAAACGAAAATAACACAAATTTCTTTATTTTTAAATTCCAAATAGATAACTGCTAGTTGTAATAAAAAAATTAATTTGATTGATCGTAATGCTGATGAACAAAGAGACAGTTATATTGAAATTGTAAACACAAGGTATACCTTCAACAACATAATTAGAAAACAGATATCACGTGGTGATCAAATAACTCCAATAGTACATGATGACAAAGCTCAAACAACAACTTCAAGTCCGCTTAACTCATGGTCACAATATTTGTACAGTTACAAAACAATTGACAATATATCAAGTAAAGAAATTAAAGATTTTTTTCAGCTACATATTGATAATATTTATGATCAAGTAAGTCAATAGCTATACAATGGAAAAATAATAAAAAGAAAAAAATAATTATGTTTGTTTAGATTTTACAAAATTCAAAATGGGATTTACATATTAATGAGTATGATAGACTTGTTAAAGATCCAAAAGATTCACAAGCACCAATACCAATAACATACAAGCCATATCAAAATTATCATTATGCTAAATTAACTAAAAATAAAATAATAAATGATCTTAGTTGGCATCCATTGTTGACGGGTATTGCAATTGCAGCATACTGTCAAAATTCAAAGTCGGAAATATTCACGAAATTATATTCACCAAATGAGGTAAGTGCTTATTCATGGCCAGATTTAGTGACACCATTAATACGAAATGTCGGAGTCAAAAAACACAATTACTACACTTACTGCACCAACAAAATATGATGACTACACTATTTACTACATTTCAACTATATTTTTTAAGTTTTTTTTATTAAGTTTAAGAATATTTCTTTCCACATTTCTCCACGTTAGTATTTTTCGGAGAAAAAAATTCTCCTTCTCATTTCTCCGGATAGGTGAACATGGGAAAAAATCGGAGTAATCACGGAGAAATTCAAAGAAATCGCGAAGAAATTCAGAAAAAAATTTTCACAAAAGTTGTAGTGGAAAAAATACAAATATTACATAACTAAACGTGGCTACACCATGACTACACTCGGAATGACACCATAACTACACTAATTAATAGCCCCCTCGACTACAAATTATACATAACGACAATGACTACACTATTTACTACATTCTAACTGCATAACTGAATAATTTAAAATTCGACACTTACAAATTGTTTATTTTCATCAACATAAAGAAAAACAAAAAGAAAAAGTGTATTAATAGTGTGATGAGACCTTCTGTATTTATTTATTTAACAACAAACGTTTCGGTTGGAAATTTAAAATATCCATAATATTCAGGGAGTTTTGCTTTATATATTCACAAATTTTTAGAATTTTTAAACTTTACGGTTGTTGTTAAATGAATTGATTATTGTCATTGAAATTTGATTGAATGCCTAGATTCAAATTGCCAGTCAAGATGAAAATTACGTATTGGTGTGGTCTTTCAGTGACTGTCTTGCACCAAAATTAATCCTAGAATGTCCTCGTGAAGTAACAACAGTGTCAGTCAGACCACTTGATGGTAATATAATTATTGGAGGATGCATCAATGGACAGGTGATCAAAAGATTATCTCCATGAATTAATTAATTCATCTCGTTTGATTTATTATTTATAAATTAAATGGAATGATTTATTAAATAGCTTGTTTTTTCTTTGTCTTTTGTAGATTGCAATTTGGTCAATTCCTCGTGAAATTGATAAAATTGAAAATGTCGAAATATTAACAACCACACAAATGGAAAATAAAAATAGATTGAACAATTTAATGAACTGGGTTAAAAATATAAATGGTACTGGTAAAATTTATCCAACAATTATGTCATCATTGCGTAATAGTCAAAAAGGTGAAATTACGGAAATTATTTGGCTATCAAGTCACAGTAAAATAAGTGAAAATGGAAGAATTGTTGAAGTTGATAATAACGTTGATAGTGAAGAACTCGGATGGCAGTTTGTAACATCAAGTGAAGACGGCAGTTTGGCCTTTTGGGATTTGAGGTTATTTATTTTTTTTTCCCTTTTTTTTTATCAATTGATTTTTCAACAAATATATCTAGTTTCAATTGTTTTCTTATTTTCATCAGTATCTATTGTTTTGTTCTTTTTTCTCATTTACATTGTCATTGTACAAATTATTTCAATGTTTTTTTTTTTTTTCTATTTTACATTGATTCTTTTGTATACAGTATGAAAAAAGAAACAGAGCTAGAAAAATTGATGCGAAAAAAGAATGAAAAAAAAAAAAAAATAATACGAAAACCAGAATCATTAAAGCAACTGATTTCACAATTCAAGATACTAAACAATGTATTTAGTCCAACGTATATATTAACATTAAAGTATCCAGATAAAGAAATACGAGTTGTAATTACGACAATGAGTTTTTATGTACCGGAAATTAAAAAAATTCAAGTTGAGCCATTTCCAATTAATGAAAATGATGTATCAAGAAGAAGGCATTACAAAGCAATTGTTAACAAGCCAAATTATGAGACACCGAGAATTATACTTGTTGGTACATTGACTGGTGATATTGGACAAATAACATGGGAGGGTTTTGAATTTGCAACTGGTCTAACAATGAATCGTGAAGCAACACGATGGATTTGGAAAAATTCAAGTGTTCATAATGGACCAGTTACTCATATGGTACGATCAAAATATTTAAATAATGTTGTTCTTACTGTTGGTGGTGGTGCATTTGCTGTATGGCGTGAAGATTTTGATGAACCTGTTTTTATGAAAACATCATCTACATTCAAGTATGATTTTTTATTTTTTTATTTTTCAAATAAATCCATCCATTTTTTATCAACATAAAAAAACAGATAAAAAATATTAATAATTAATCATTTTTTAGTCCAAATTTATAATATTGTTAATCAAATTTTTTTGACGTTGAAATTTATAATTTTTTTAATTTAAAAAATTCATAAATATTTCAAGTATATAATTTTGTCTTTTATTGGATAAATTATTCTTTCTTTTTAATTATTTAATAATTTATTTAAAAGAAAAAAAAAAACAATGAAATATGAATTTTTATTTGAAATATAAAGATAAAATTTATAATAATTTTTAAATATTTTTAAAAAAGTTCACAAGTTTTTATTATTTTATTTTTAAACTTTAAATAATTTATTAAACTTTTTTTTTTTTTTTATAATGTTTAAATTATTTAAATATTAACAGTTATAGTGCTTGTTCATGGGGAACATTTCGTCCAACTGTTATGATTCTTGGACGTGATGACGGTACAGTTGAAATTTGGGATCTTATTGTCAAGTCACACGAGCCATGCTTTACTCAAAGTGTCTCTGGTGGTATTATAACTGGAATATACACTCATAATCTCTATCTTAATCCACAATGCATTGCACTTTGTGATTTTAATGGTGCTATGAGAATTTTTTTAGCACCATCAAATTTACTTATATTTGAAGAGAGCCACGTTAATTGGTTTCGTCAATACATTGATTCTGAAGTTGAAAGGGTATTTATTTTTATTTATATATATTTACTATTAAATCAGCCAATTAAAAAAACTTCAAAATATCAATTAATTAACATGCAATTATCAATACACAAATTGATCAATTTAAAATAGCAAAAAGTTGTTAAAAAACTTTTCATTTTTTTTTTTTTTTTAATATAAATTTTTGTCTAATTTATTATTAAATAATTAGTTAAATAAAAAAAAAATTTTTTTCTACAATTCAACAAAATATATAGCATCTTTTGAAATTAATAATTATTTATTTATTTATTTATTGTTAAATAAATAAATAAATAAGTGAAAAAAAAAATACAAAAATATTCAAATAAATTAAACTTTAAATATATTTTTCAACAATAAATATTTATAATAATTAATAACTAAATAATAAATTAAAAATTTACAAAATTAATTAAATAAAAAAATTATTTATTTATTTAATGATTTTTAAATATTTAAATTGTAAAATTTTATTTATTATTATTTGACAATGAAAGGAATATTTTCGTAAGGATAAATATAAATCCTGAACATGTAGTAGATGTATAAAATTTTGATAAATATAAAATAGCATGGATTTATTGTAAGGATATTTCATATTCATTTTATACAAATGTTTATCCCCAATGCTAGATCATACAGTTCAATAGATGGCAAAACTTTTGGACGGAAAGTAACGTCAAGAGCATTGAGCAAAACAGGATACGAGAAGTAAAAAAACCAGAACAAAAACGAATTGATGCTGTGGAAAAGACTCAAACGGAAATGGCAGAATTGACTGAGAAAATCGGCTTGAAATCACTTGAAGTATATATACAACATACATCTAGCCTTGGGCACTCAAGACCTAACTATCCATCTTTTTATTCTATATACAAAATAAATTCAAAAACTATTATTATTTTTATTATTTTATTATTTTTTTTTCTATTATCTATTTTGGCTTATTTGTCAGTTGTTGAATTTTATTTATATTTTAGTTTTTTTCTTATTTTTATTTGACTTATTTATTTGTAGAAACGAAAACCCGGTGAATTTTTGGAGCAAGCTAAAGCACAATGGAAAAAAATTGAATTGCAACGAATGCAACGAGTTATTTTAGAAAAAAAAGGCTTAAGACCAGAAGATCTTGAGAGGCGAAGGGAACCAGTACTTAAGCTAAGAAAAGAAAATAAAATAAAACAACTAAAAATTCGGACAGCCATGTTACAACAAGATAAAATATTTTCTGATGGAATTGCTAAATTTATACCTGAAAAAATACGTCAAAGTAATGTTAAATATAAAACTGACAATGATGATAATAAAAATAAACAAGATACTGAAATTATTCAAGTTAAAGCAATCATTGAAGATATTGAAAATAAAGTAATTTATTGTATAATTATTATTAATTTTTTTTAATTCATTGACATTTTTTTAATATAAATTTAAAGGATTTATTTGACAAAAAAATATAAAAAGCTTAAGCTTTGAAACAATAAAAAAGCTCTTTTTGTTGTTGAAATTTTCTTTTTTATTAGTACAAAAAAAAGCTCTATTCTAAGGACAAGAGTCTTTTTGTAATGAGTAATTACTAATGAGCTTTTTATATTTATGAAAATGAAATTGAAAATTTTTTAATTAAATATTGCTTTGATCTATAAAAATTTGATTGTTCTTTCTATGATTAAAAAGCTGCAAATTCTTAAAATTAATTTACAAAGTTAAGCTTATGTAATAGTCAATAATTTCAATTTTAATTTCTAGGAAAGACCAAATTTAAAACAAGAAATACTACGAGAATATGAAGAGGTATCTAAAAGTGCAATGGAAAAATTGAAAAATTTTGAATTCAAAGATCCATTTGATTGGCAAAAAATGATAACAGAAGGAAAAGAACGAAGACAATCAATTGATGTTGAATTAAATCAAGTACTTGCGAAAAGATTAAATTCTTTAGATTAATTAAATTCAAAATTAAAATAATTGTTATCAGTTTATATTATTTTTCCATCATTTGTTTGTGTCAGAATAGTTGACTCGTACAATGCAAATTGACGAATCCCAATAAATTATTTTAAAACAAAAAAAAAACTATATATATTTTTCATTTCCGTAATAAAAGAGAGAGATGAAAAAATAAAATAAATAAATAAATAAACAATGGTGTGTGTACATATAGATTGTCGGTGATTTTTTATAATTAAAACTGATTAAAACTCCCCAGGCATACCCCAAATGAATTTAGAATTTTTAATTATGCTCTAGAGAACATTGCGATTTAAATTTTTTTTTTTTCAAATTTTATATATAACAAGTTGGTCAAAAAAATATATGAAAAATATCATTAACTTTATCACAATAAAAGTAAAAAAACAAACAAAATTATCTCTGTTTTTTTATTTAATTTTTAATAGCCAAAAATAATAGCTTTTTAAATAAATAACATTCATCTATTATAAGCAAAAAAAAAAAATATTTCATCTCTATTTGCTCGTGGAAAAAAAATATGTAAAAAAATATTCATAAATGAAATATGATGTTTGAAGAGAGAGTTAATAGAAAATATATATTATTTTAATTTTATTTTTGTAAATGAAAGTAAAATAGAATTTCATGTGTGTTGATAGGTACAGTGTGATACGAGTTTTACAAACTATACTTACAACCACACAAACCACACCCCGATCTCATAGTCGACACCAACTGTCTGATATTATTGCCCAACTTTCAAACATCCCTATGTACTATAACAACCCCTTTTGCACTTTTTACCCTTTTATAATCTTTTTTCTTTCTCTCATTTTGCTTGAATTTCTATTTCTTGTTGAGATAAAAAAATAAATATAAAAAGGAAAATGTTGCTGTATCTCTTTGGCATTTTCCTTGTGACAATCTGTGATTTTTTTTTTTTTTCTATATCGAAGCGCGTTTGACCAACCGCTTTATATAAAAACTTTCTTAAACTTTTTTTATTATTTTTATTGGCAAAAAACACATATATACACAGTCACATTCACTCTTAAGTTCTCGATGATCCCAGCGGAGATTCGATCTATCCAAGATTTCCGCTTTGCCTTTGAGACTTTTTGAACGTGCACGACTTGTCGTTCTTCAACTAAGGGCGAGTCAATCAAACTTACTTTACTATTTTTTTTTATTTTTACTTTTTTCTTTAGCAACTATATATTCACTCAGCAAGTTTATGTATATATATATACAAATTATGTCGAATTTTCTACAGAATAAAACGTGTCATACAGGCAATAATACAAAATAAAAATTTAAATTAAAAAAAAAACAACGAGAGCACTATTAAAAAGGGTGTTTTTTTACTGACAGATACGTGAGTTATATTTGTATTTTAATTTCTATATAAAGTACAATTACTATTGTTTATTTTGACCCTTCACAATAATTTAAAAAAAAAAATTAAATACTGAAAAAATTTATTTTGTTAAAAAAAATCATATAAAATTAATATTTTAAAAAATATTAAAAATAAATAAATTAGATTTTCAATTTTTAATAATATAATCTACCAGATAATTTTATTTTCATTTTTTATAACACTTAAATTTTAAATTATTTAATTTGTCCGACTAAAACGAGTTCATACTACTTGCTGAAAAAAAAAATAAAAACTTATTTTTATATTTACTTGACACAATTTTTAAAAATGAAAAATTAATTTTATATTTCAACTTTTTAAAATTCTAAACTTAAAATATATAGTACTAAAATTAATTGAGTATAAAATAAAATTTTTTTTATTTTAATAAATACAATGTTAAATTGTCTACAGAATAAAACGTGTCATGCAGACAATAATAAAACAAACAAAGAGTTAAAAAAGAGGGTGTTTATTACTGACATACGTTAAAAAAAATATATATATATTAATTTCTGTATACAAGTACAATTATAATGTTTATTTTGTTTTGTCATTTGTTGTCTCAATGTTATGAGTCACATGTCAGTTGGTACGTGACCGAGAGTAGAAGTAAAACTTTAAAATGACATTTTAGTTGTGATAAAGCAACACATCCAAAAAAAAAAAATATATATAATAATAATAGTAGTTGGTTGAGAAACCACATGGACAGAGAGTTTCACCACGACAAGTAAAATTTTCCGAGGGTTTCTACAAGAGTAAAGAGTTATATATATCCATATTATTATTATAGATGAGAGTTACACAAGATATAAGGGAGAACAAGATAGAAAAAAAAAGAAAAAAACAATGTAGATATAAGATGATGAAGAAGAGGAGGAAGAAGCCTGGATGTGGGTGAGACTAACCAAAGGTCAACTGAGAGTGACAAAAGTTTGGTACGGTAATAATCGTTTGGGGCATACGGTGCTGACCGGCTCGTGAAATTTCTCATCTCTCGTATCGTTTATATTGAACAACAAAACGTGGTGGTCAACTATGGAATATTACGAAGGATGAGAAAGATCTCACAGGAGCGTTCAAGAGGACAAACTACAAGTTCAAACTTTACTCTTGTTCTGGATTTTCTATATGTTTATGCTCCAACAATTTCTCTATCTCATTTTCTCTCCAACACTTGTGTTTTGTCTGTGTGTCTCTCTTCTGTTTACTGTAATCTATATAATACTTGTTTTCAATGCTTGGACTCTACTTTCCAATCTCAACGATATCAATGTATATATGTATTTATACATCAATGTGTTTGTATATTGTGCTTGGAAGGTGCAGCTGTCGATACGCAGACTTTTCGGATATTCCAGGAAAATCTAAACACCATTGGTACACCTTGTAAATGTTGTTTTTGACCGCACGTTTTACTGGTCAACTAACTTATATTTTCATGTCAAAATGTATTTATTATTTTAACATTATTATTATTGATATTATATAAATTTATTAAAATTAAATAAAAATTTACGCGGAATTCAATATATTACGATAATTATAATTCTAATGAATTTAAAAATGTTTTAATATCGGTTTTTAAATTTTTAAATTTATTTTTTATTAATTTTACTTGTTTCAAAAAATTATTTTCAATATATTTACTAAATAGTTAATAAAAAAATTCATAAAAACACGTTGAAAAATTAATTGACATATAAAAATTAATTTCATTTATTATTTATAAT
Source organism: Aphidius gifuensis (assembly GCF_014905175.1). NCBI lineage: Eukaryota > Metazoa > Arthropoda > Insecta > Hymenoptera > Braconidae > Aphidius > Aphidius gifuensis. Next base: position 24,284,540 of record NC_057791.1, on the reverse strand, counting down.
TTTTTAATAATAATAAATATCATTTTGGGATAATAATAGTATAGTAAAGTATAAAAGTATGTATACATGTTAGTAAAAGAAAAAAAAATTGTATAAAAAAAAAAAATATAGAGTTGGTTAAAAACAAGGTTGTCTCACTCTCAGGCCTCATTAACATTTAACATTACAAGTAGCAATTTACCTGAATATATATACGCGAACCAAGGTAAAATTAATGAAGAGAGATAGAGTGAGAAAAGCTCACAGAGGTCGACATAACATTAACACCCTTTCCATTAATATATTAATTCAAAAAAAAAACCCACCAGAATATTTTTAAAATGAAAAAATGAAACGTAATAATGCATATAAATATAATAATAATAATGACAGATAAAATTTATATATAATAATTTAAATTCCAAGCAGTTTATTAAATGAAAATAAAAAATTATTTTATATTCGTTAATGTGTGTTAAATTGTGTTGTTGATAATATCATTATCATGAGCATTACTTGGAACATTCACAGCTGTCTGCTCTATTTTTATATCAACAAAACTGAGAAAACACCAAATGAGACATTTCTGCTAATACAATGGTACAATGAGAGCACAGTGGTTTTACTTGCTTTACGAGAAAAAAAAAAAAGAATAAAAAATTAAATTAAAATAAATAAAAGAAAGGAAAAAATAGAAAAAAAAAAAAATAATTTTTAAACACAAGGAATAAAAATGAAATAAAATAGAAGAAAAAAAAAAAAATGTTAAATATATAAAGTTAACAATTCTTTAAAGGTTGTTCACGTTTAAAAAAAAAAAATGTTATTAATGATTGAATGAATAATAAAATTGTCTAACCTTGCTTGTTTGTTTTTTTTTGCTTTGTTTAATTTTTAAATTTTTTTTTTTTTCATTATTTCCTTGTCTTTATTCAAGCTGGTAGTTCATCTGTAATTGATTTTTATATTACTATGTCTCTTTGTTGTATGCTTGAACTATAATATTGTGTTTTAAATAATAATAATAATGATAATAATGAGTCGTGAATAGGATAGGTCAAGCTTTTGTTATAACCAACAATAAAGACATATTGTAAAAGCAATTTTTGGTTCGTTAAAATGTACATCTTGCTTCTTTTTACGAGCAATAACGTAACCATTTTGGATGTTATCACTGATTCACATATAATACACAGCATTCCATTAAATCATGGGAATGAAAATGAAAAATTTTTAAACTATAAATAAAACATTGATATTTAAAATTATATTAACAAATATTTGACTGAATTTTCTTTTTTTTTTTTTGTTTACTTCTTTACTTTATTTTTATGTAAATTATACGGACGAATTATAATTGTTATTATTTTTATCGAATATCTAATTGTAATTATAAAAATAGCTATTAAAAATATTTTATAAATTTGATAGTTAAATTATATCTATTTGAAATGTAAAATTTAATTTAAAAAAATATTATTTTTTCTTGGTTTTATTTTATTTAATTATATAATATTTATTTTGTACAAATTATGTAACAAAAAAAATAATGTCAATAATATTTTGAAAAAAAATTAAAAATAAGGAATAAATTGAAATAAATGTATGAAAAAATAACAGAAAAAATTTATGTCAATGTTGGTTTTATTATATTTTGCAAAGTCAATTATTTAAACTTAAAAAAATCAATAAAAATTATTCATGTAAAAAAAAAATTGCAAGATAAAATTACATGAATAAAATAAAATTTTCATTAGTAATAGTAAAAAATCTTTCAAAAATTAATTTAGAAAACTCAATTAAGAATAAATAATTAAAATAAAAAAAAAAAAAAACTGTCACAATTACATTTGGAAAAAAAAAATAATATAAAAAGTTCATTTCTATTGAAATATTAATAATATAAAAAAAAAATATATTAAAAGTTTGATATAAATTAATTTTGAAAAAATTAAAAAAGCAATTAAATTAAAAAATTTTATAACATTGAAATAATTTTTTTTTTTATAATCACATTTGATTGTTACTTGATATGAAATGAGTTTTCAATTATTTTTTATAATATTATTATTTAATAAAGTCAGTTGACACAATATTGATATAATTGATACTTTAATTTAATTTTATACATTTTTTTTTTATTATTTGCCTCTGAAAGTACAATCGAAAGAAGCTTGTTCACAGATGTACTTGATACAAATTTGTGTACTCTATGTTGTACTACATCATCAGTTATATATATATCTATTATCTACATGATTGTAACATAAGATATATACTTGAGGTAACAACTACAACTACATTACAAAATCAACATGATAAGTGAATGTCACACACAAGTGATCCAACAATAATACACTCTGCAAAAGAAATATGTATACGACCTAATTACTTTCATCAATAAAAATTAAATTGAAAAAATTAATTGAATAATTTTTTATCAATTAACTTTTATTTAAAAAATAAATTATTTGTAACAATGAATTTTTTTTTTAATATTTAAATTATAATTTTACTCATCAAAATCAATGCTATAAATTTTTTAAAAATATATAATTCTTTTTTAAATTTACAATTTAACTATTACCAGTTGCTTCAATAATTGTCTTGGAAAAAAAATACTTTTATTTATTTATTTTTTAAATTCTCATCATTTCAAAGTACTTTTTATTTTTTAATCTTTTTTATAATAAATTATTTTCTTTTCAATAAAATCCATGAAAGCTTTTTAAATTATATTAAAAAAAAAAAAAACTCAAATTCCATTATAAAATAAAAATAAATAAATAAATAAAAATCACTTGCTAAATACTGAAACAGTATATACACAATTGATTTTGTTGAAATAAAATAAAATACATCTCTATTATCATTGAGTCTTCTTTCACGAAGATGATTTTATTGGAAAAAAAAATTTAGTAAATATTTTTATGGTGTTGAATAATCAAAGATATATTTGATATTTCAATGAAGCGTGATATTAGTTGATGTCATCGAATCAGGGATCAGATCATCTAATGATTTAAGCCTGGGGTGGTTGATTTTGAGCTCAAATTGAGAATATCAAACATGTAATAATTGCCAGTGGGTATTTCTACGATGGACACATCATCACAGGTTATTGCTAATGGACGATCGTAGTTCATTCAATTACAAGCTAATCCTGAGTTTAGTAGGATCAATTATTATTAATCATTTATGTTATATACTTGTACAAAAAATTTACACACTTGAAACTAACTTTTGATATTTATTCTCTTAAAAATTGAAACAATTTATCATGATTTATATTTAATATTATATTCAATTAATCATTCAACTTGTATTATTGTAAATTAATTATATTTCATTTTTGATGTAATAATTTAATGCCAAGTTGAAAATAAAATAAAAAGATTTTAAACGAATGAAGTCTATCAAATAAGTGATGGTAAATGAGTGTGAAAAAATAGATGAAAAAGTGAATGAAATAACTTCTGAGAAAAATTGGATAAGCAGAGATAAGAAGTGTTTTTTTTTTATTTTTTATTTCTTGTCTGTGTTAGTTATATTGCACTTTTGACTACGCGAGTTATCAATTTTCTACTTGAATGAGTTTTTTGTAATAAAATACAAATCATCTTCGTGAAAGAAGACTCGATGATAATAGAGATGTATTTTATTTTATTTCAACAAAATCAATTGTGTATATACTGTTTCAGTATTTAGCAAGTGATTTTTTTTATTTGTTTGTTTTTATTTTATAACGGAATTTGAGTTTTTGTTTTTTAATATAATTTAAAAAGCTTTCATGGATTTTATTGAGAAGAGAATAATTTATTATAAAAAAGTTTAAGAAGAAAATTAAAAAATAAATAAATATTATTTTTTTTTACAAAACAATTTTTAATGCAACCATGAACAATTTAAAACAAAATTGTATTTTAAATATTGATCTAAGTTTATTAAACATTTATAAATAATTATCAATTTTTTTTTTTTTTTTTTCTGGATTGAATAAAGAGTTGAAAAAAAAATTCATCAAGAATATTTGATTTATTGAATTTTTAAAATATTAACAAAAAGTTTCGCAATATGTTTGATGAATAATAAAGTTTTACATAATATATTATTATAGAACTAAAATTTATCAAAACAAAAATATTTACAGAAAAACATGTTAATGAATAATTACAAAATAATAATGTTCAATTACAAATAAAAAAATTAAAAATAACTTGTTTATAAAATATTTAAAAAATGTTTTAAATAAATTTGATGAAAAAAAAAAATAACAATAACATCTAGTTAAAATAAAAACAAAAAAAATTGAACTGTTTGTCAAATTTTATAATTGTATTTTAAAATTACAACAATAAAATCATGTAAAAAAATTTTTTTTATGAATATTTAAATATTGGCATTCAATTTAGACATTAAAAAATTAAAAACAATTATTTCTTAAAGTAAATTTAAAAAAATATAAATGAATTCGTAATAAAATAATTATAATTGATGAAAAAAAAAGGATTATTTTTGAAGCACCTAATTATTTATGTAAATAGATCAATAATAAATTTTAAAATAATAAAATTTATTTATTATTTATTTAATCAGTAAGAAAAATATCAAAAATTTATTTTTGAAATGTATTATATTTTTAGCTATTAATTATTCATATAAATAAATCAATACAATAAAAATATAAAAATGAAAAAGTTTCTTTTGGTATATTGTTTTAAATATATTTAATAATAAAGCTTACTTTTCCAGGTCAAATAAAAAATTTAAATTATTTCTGTAAATAAATAATTGCAAGATAAACTTACCCGACCCAAAAAATAATAATTGACTGTAATATTTATAAAAATATATAAAAGTATTTTTTAGAATTACCGAATAAATACAATAATAAAAATTTCGCAACAAAAAAAAGCTTTTAAATATTTAAATATTTTCAAATGATCCAATCTAACATTAAAAATTAAAATGATCAATTTTTAATGCTAATTTATTTTCAATTAAGACAGTTTCAACCATACCAAATCCATCCATGCCGAGAGCAAATTCAAAAGTACAAATTAAAATAAATCATTAATTCACAATTCAATTTAAAAAAATAATAATAATATATTTATAAATTATAAAAAAAAAAAACGACACAAACATAAAAGATTCAATGATCTCAAGTAAAGAAGGAAATGTAAAATCTACAGCAAACATTTTAATTTTAACAATTGAAAATTCTAAAGCGTTCAATATAATCGATCTTATTTGCAAGTGAATTTGAGAGCTGAGCTTTTAAATGTAAACCAACTAACGAAGGAAAAGCGTGACTACAATTTTATTTTTATACTTTTAATACAATTTACATTTGCGAATTTATATATCATCATTCTATTGATCAGATATATTCAATGAGAATTAATTCTATTATAAAAAATCTATATAAAAATAATTCAAGTAGTTAAATTTCATCTTGGTATGTTAATTTAACTGTCGAATTATATTTTTTTCATCCCTCGAATACAATATACCATTTAGAAAATCAGTGCGTGTCTTTTATCTAAATAAGTCTCAAATCTAAAACTGTATTCTCTCTCAATTCCAATTTTCACTTTGCCAACCACAAAGCTCCAACTACCACAAGCTGCATTTGCCTCTTGTCCGTGTGGCTTGTTCATGAATTCGTGGTTAAATTTCAACGTGGTCGAACAAATTTGTTAACAGTGAATAGACGAAAATTGAGCGATTCACTTCAACTCTCAAAAAAAAGGGTTATCGTTTATTATCCTAACCAGAAAAAACTTTTCATCTTCAATCTAACTGGCTTATTTTATACTGTCATCGTGAGCTTTTTTTTTTTTATTTTCTTATATTTTTTAACTCTTTATTTTTCATTTTTCTACACCTGCAGTAACACTGCTACTCTTTTTCTTCTTTTTTACTAGTACTCGGAAAGAAAAGTTTATCGAGCGACACATTTTTTTTAAGTCACACTGAACCATCTTGTTTTTTTTTTTTTTTTTCTTTTTTGGTTTTTCTGCTTCGTGATTTTCTTTTTTTTTAATTTTTTTTTATATTATTTTATATACATTTTTTTGTTCTTCTTAGATAGCATACAAGTTTTTTTTTTTTATATATTTATTTGCTGAAAACGTCACGTACGTATTGCCAAGATTGAAGTTGTTCATGAGTCTGACCATTGCAATTTCGTACTACTTGTAACAACCACATTCAAGTAGGTATTTTTATTTTTATATATTTTTCTTAACATTGATAGATCCTAAATAACATAAATAAATTAGTTAATAAATGTGTTTGTATCATAAATTCTCATCGCAAAACTAATTTAACAAAAAAGTTTGAAAATTTTTATTTTTATTTTTTCTCAACTAAAATAATTGTTAGACAAAAAATAATGAAAATTAAATTAATTTTAATAAAATACAAGCTATTAGCTAATGAAATAAAATTAATTTAATTAAAAAATTTATTTTTTTCAAATAATTAAACTATATTTCAACAAAATACAATGCAATTTTATGAAAAGAAAAATAAAATTTATAAAATAAGATAAATGTTGAATCGATATAAATTCTGAATGAATCAAGCATGACTTTTTTAGTTTCATTTTTTTCTTATCTATTTTATATATAAAAAAAAAAAATGTGTATTGGCCAGTCATGGCACGTACTTGAAAACGGGAATTCCATTGAAAGTCCTTCGTATAAAACTTGGCTATTTTTTTATTTTTAAATTTTTTATATATTATTTTTTTTTTTTTATTATTTAAAGAATCACACTTTTTTATTTTTTGATTCTTCTTCTGTAGTTTTTCTTGAACGACAGTAGAGTAAAACCCATATAAGAAGGCTCACGACGCCCATTAATTGCTTCATTCTTCCGTTTGACTGGTCAACCATGAATTTTCAAGCAAAGTACTCTCAAATGTCTAAAGATTGCAAAGAACAATCTTCTTCTTCAATGCATAACAATCATTTTTCAACACTTTTTGAATCATTAATTACTTTACTCTTCATTGCTTATTTTTTTTATTTTTAATTTCATTATTATTTTAATATTTATAATAGTATCAACTCAACACATTGACAATTGTTGAAAAAAAAATTCAAATGCTAAAAACGAAAAGAACCTGTTTCTAAGAAATTTTTCTATCAAAATATTTCTATATTTTTTTCTTTTTTTACATAATTTTCACAATTCCAATGAAAATCTAAATTAAAAAAAAAAAATATTCATAAATAATAAAAAAACAAGTTTATTAATCAATTAAACATACGCCCTTCTATTATTAAAAATAAATTATCCAAAAAAATTAATAATATGTAATAAAAAAAAAATTTTAAGATATATTTTTTTCATAGAAAAAAATTAAATATTTCCAGATGATATAGTTACTTTTTTAAACTTCTAATATAACTATAAATTTGTTGTGACTATGCTGCATTTAATAGACACTGCTTCTCGTGTAACATGAAAAACATCAAAAGTTAATTATAAACATTCGAGCTAAAAATATCGATTTACATGAACAATGCAAAAGCTCATCAACATTGGCATATCAATTGCTTCTCTTGTTTACGACAATCCCATTAGTAACATTATATACATCAAAAAAAAAAAATATAAATTCAACAAAATCTTTTGTCTCAGTTATTTTATTTTATTATTATTTTTTCTCATAATATTACTTTATATATTATTATTATTATTAAATTTTAACGTCTTATCATAAAATTGTTCATTGAAGCTTTTACGATATTTTTTTTATTACTCAAACAATATAATTTTCATAATATTACATTTTTATATTGTTCTCATAATAAATTTTATGAATTTACAAAAAATTAATAACACATTAAAATTTAATTTAAAATCATATACCTAAAAATTTATTATTCATGTTTTTTTGTAAATTCAAGTGTAAGTTTAATGAATATATTTTAATTATTTAATTATATTTTTATTAACACAATAAACTTGAAGATTAATGATACCATAATTAATAATAAAATAAAAATAAAATAATAAATGGCATTGATCAAAAATTAATAAGAGATAAAATGTATTTAATTTTGTTATTTATTTAATTTATACATTTAGAATATAAAATTTAGAATATATATTCAAATTTGATGAAGATGGTAAACGTGCACGTCGGACAAGCGGAAGTACCGACAGCAAACTGGCCAACAGGAATTGCCTGCGGAAACCTGAAAATGTTAATGCCATCCTTTTCTTTCCTCTATTTTATCATTTACACTGACGATTCTAATATATAAACCTTCTACAAATATATATACATGAAGTAACGTTACTCAGAGAATTTCAAATATATATATAAAATGAATTTTCTTGATAAAGGATATCCGGAATAGTTTCAAGTTGTACCACCAATGAGCATTTTGATGCAAACATTCGTTTTACCTTCAATTGCTCTACTTATGCAAGTATATATATTTTATTGCAAATTTATTGTTGTATATCTTTAACCGAACATTTATTCAAATTAGTCATGAACGAGTTTCAAATTTTAATGACAATATTAACATTATTTCTATCGATATTGTTATTTATTTTGCGTGAGGAAAAATTTGAAAAATATGTAAATGTTTGTCGAGCTTACAGAAAATAAATTGAAGGTTTAATTTTTTTTTTTTTTTTTTAATCATCAAATGAATTAATAATTTTTAGAAATATTTAAAAATTTCCTTACAAGCTGGTGAGTTTCGAAATATTTTTTAAAATTCTCTAGGCAATTGAAAATAAAATGTAATATACAAAAAAATATAAATAAATTCGTAAGAAAATAATTATAATTGATGAAAAAAGAGGATTATTTTTTAATTCCCTAATTAATAATTTAAATCAATATAATAAAATTATAAAAATAAAAAAATTTCTTTTGGTATATTTTTCAAAATATATTTAATAATAAAACTCACTTTTCCAGGTCAAATATTAGTAACAAAAAATTTAAATAATTTCTGTAAATAAATAATTGCAAGATAAACTTACACGACCCAAAAAATAATAATTTTTAAATTACCAAATGAATTATAATAATAAAAATTTCGTAACGAAAAAAAAGCTTTAAAATATTCAAATATTTTCAAATGATCCATTCTGAATATTAAAAATTAATTGTAAATTTGCAATAGAAAATAAAATACAATAAAATTATTTATACAATTAATTCGTGTTAAATAATTTTAATAACAATAATAAAATTGTAAAAAAAAATTTACAAATATGTATTTCGAAATAATAAAACAATAGAAATATTTTGAATATTTTATCGAAACAATAGCATTAATTTTCTAAACAATCTAAAGAATGATTTTTGAAATAAAATATTACAAAAATATGAGTATAATATTTTCAAAATAAAATCATTAACACAAGCTGCATTGTGTATAAATTTCATCTACGTTTATCGACAACATTATTGTTGAAAATGTACTGAAAATTAATACGTAATTGTGTATTGTTTCAGGAATATATCCAACATTACAAAATAATTGAGAGATTTCAATAGAAATATAATACCACGAGGATGAAACGTATCAATGAACCAAATAATAATTTAATTAAATAATACATCCGTTTGAATTGAAAATTTCAAACGAAACATCAAGTGTTTTTACATTGTCTGTATCATTTAGCCTACTTGTAACAAACATCTTGTCATTTGATATCCTTGCATGTCTCGATAAGACGGATATTATGTTGAACGTGTCAAGATACTCAAAGTTGTTTGTAATTAATTATAATAACCCTTTGGATATTGTATACTTATAAACAACTTGAACTACTTTAACCTCTTCTTGAAAATTACAAAATTAAACAGCAATAACAAAAATTATTTCTCAACAGCAGTTTGTGACATGAAACTTACGTCAAGTTAAATATTTTCTTAGAAAAAATTTCTATCTTAAATAACAACATCAAGAAATTAATAAAATTTTACATTATACATTTAATTTTTATATATAAAAACAGAACAGAAATTAAAAAATTTATAAACATGAAAAACTGAGATTTTTTTTTTGTCGTTTTTCTGAAAAATTCATGAAAAAATGTTTAAATAATAGAAAAAAAAATCTGATAAATTTCAACGCTTTCCAGTGGGAAAAATAATAATAATGAAAAAAAAAAGAAAAAAAAATTACATTTGCTGCAATTCAACATTTTTCACCTTCATTAATAAACCATGACATTGAAAGAGCATTGCAAAAGACTCGTTGAAATTGTCAAGGGAAAATTCGTGAAATCTTTTTTTATTTTTTACGTTGGTAGTTTTTATCTTTTGTACAGTGATGTCAGACGAGAGAAGACAAGATAAGAGAGAAAATCAAGACAAGGTAGTAGGATCATTTCATCCCCTTGGTGCCTCAAGTCATATAAAGTGTAATTTTGTAGTTTTGTACTACTGTACCCGGAGGGCTTTAACGCTCGTATAGCCATGTGGTGACTTCAAGACCACCATGAACATCCTGCCTTTTAGAGTACAGCTCTTTTGAGAATTAATACATAACAAAATAATAACAAATAATTTTATTATCAGCATTATCATCGTCATCATTGGAAAACACTTTGATAAAAAGCGAAAATATGACGAAAAAAATACGTGGAAAAGAGACAGTAAAATGTGTTTCGAATGAAAAAAAATTATGGTGACATCGGTAATAACTTTGATGACAATTTAATCATCTAATTTTGTTTATTTATTTATTTATTATTTAGTAAAATCATTGTGGGTTTTAAAAATAAGGCTAAATTGAGGGAAAAAAATTATTTTTTGATAGAAAAAAAAAATAAATAAAACAATTTGACTATGTCATTGTCATAAAATATTATTGAAATATTGATTATTATTATTAATAATTGAATCATTGAAAAATTAATTTAGTTATCAGCAATGATTTTATGTAATTTAAAAAAAATAATTTAGTTGTACAATTATATTAACAACTGTATGAAGAGAAATTTTTTTTATCGACGCCAGGTACTTTAGTTACAATTACAGGATGGTAATTTATTGATAACAAATTTGATTATCAACTTATTTGAAAATTTAAATTATAATAACAATAATAAAATTATGTTAATTTAATTTCACATACGTAATAATAATTGAAATATTTTTAAACAGTTTATTCGTAAATTAGCTGTTTAATTTTCATTTTCCAGGTAATTTTTTAATTATTATTTGTTTAATTTATTTATTTATTGAATAACTGGATATAAACCTTTTTTACCACAGTCTTTATCAAAATTTTCAAGTATAGAATTTTTAAGTACAGTTTTATACAATTCCAGTGGACATAGAATAAATTTACAGCCTGGTACTAAAAGTTCTTGGATATTTTTTCCATTTTTATAAATCATCTGTAGAAATAAATAATATGAATAAACTGATAGAAATAATTTGATAATTATATTTTAGAGTATACAAACCTTGACGAAATATTTATCATTTAATAAATGTAGTTCGAAAATAATTGTGCTCAGGAAATCAGGTACATGAGGCTCATAAACTCCAATGGTATTTAATATCGCTGCGATATGAATTTCATTTCCAAAATAAAAATATCCAACTTTTTTAAATCTATTGTTTATAAAATTATCACTGTTTTCAATGAATTTTTTTAACCAAACACCGCCCATTAAACGCTGCATTTTTTTTGTATAAGTTTGAAGTATATACTCAATTGAGCTCATGTCTTTTAGCATACCATCTGGAAAAATGTTGTCAATCCATGGCTCTAAAACAATTCCCATTGCTTTCTAAAATATAAAAATTATTGATTTATTTTATTAGACATCTTGAATGTAATTATGAAAATTTTATTTTCAATTTTTCGTTTAGTTTTTAATTATTTTTTTAATAAAGAATTTCCTTCCAGTACCTGAGAAAACTAAATAATTTTAATTTTAATTTCATTTATTTATAATAAATAAATATTATTTCTTTATAATTTTTTTTTTTCCGAGTTTATTATATTAACAAATATTTGCTGCAATAATATTATAAAAATTTTGACTTATGGTTTTGGATTTGAATAATTATTTAATGAAGTAATGACAATTTTTTTTTTCATTTTAAAAATTGACTATAAATTTGTTTGACTGGTCTTTTTGAAATTAAAAAAAAATACATTATGTATTTTTAATTTGATATTTATTCTATTTTTTTACTTGAATATCTATCTCTATTTTAAAACTGAAATTTGTACTATGTTTGCTTCATTAAAAAATCAATTTAATTCAAAATTTAAAAATAATTTCAATTTTACAAATTTTCTACTTTTTTAATTCAATAAAAAATAATTAAAACATTTTTTTACTGAGAAAATTATTTGCATTGACATTTTGAATTGATCAATTGCATTTATAATTTTTATTTTCAAACTCAATACTTCACAAACTGATTTGTATGTCACTCAATTTAAAAAAATTTAAAAAAAAAAAAATAATAATCATTTTAAACTCGAAAAAAATAATCATTTTGAACTCGAAAAAGATAATGTCAAATTATTACAATAAAACTCTTGAATGAATACTTATAAAATAAAATAATAAAAATGTTTTTTTTTTATTTTTTTCATTTTTTAAATAAAAAATACCTGCGCAGCAAAATGATGATAGAGCATCCAGGGTTGATTTGACTTGGTATAATTCAATCCAGTATGTAGTGTCAAAAATTGACGAAAATCATTAACAATTTGTAAATTTTTGAGTATTCTTTCTACCTGAATTTCTCCATTAATTCTATCATTGAAATAATTTTCACACAATACCATTGGATAAAAAAGAGTATCGTTAAAAATGGGCTGGGTGTATATTGGAACTGGTAACCATGGTAAATTTTCATTCCATCTGTTAATTTAATTTAAAACGATAATTTAATTATAGAATAATATTTAAATAACTATTATTGATTATTCAAACTAACACTTGTAAATTATTATTTGGTTTAAAAAGCCCAGCGGCAATGAGCTGCGCTGTATTAATAGTTCGTGATGATTTTGATGCTTGAAAATAAACACGACTGTTTTTGAAAGGAATGTTAAATAGATTTTCATATTGCTTATGAAAATAAATACCAAGATTATATGCATTTAATTTACCAATCTGTAAAATAAAATGAAAAATAATTAATCAATTATTTTACCAAATTTTAAAATTAATTATTTATTGAATTTTAAATTTATTTATTTTTTAAATTTTTAATATATCGTTATTTAAATGAAATAATAATTTTATTAAAAATTTAAAAACTTTTTTTTCTTTTAAATTAAATCATTGTTAATTTTTAAAATAAAAAATGTCATTTTTATTTCTCAAAGTAATTTATTTTACATTTTTAAAAAGTAGGTCAACACAGAAAAAAAAACACTGTAATTATTTATCGCATTTTAAAATAAATAAATTCTAAATTTTGATAAATAAAAAAGCATAATAATAAATAAATAAATAATATTTAATTGCTAAAAAATTAATTTAAATTTTTTTTTATAATAAAATTTATCTAATTTAGAAAATTATAAATTAGTTTTATTATTTATTTTATTTTTAGTTTACTTACATTTGTCAATTCCATTGGCCCATTAGGCCAATAATCTAAATTAGCATTTGGATCATTTGGATAATATAATTCACCAAAACTTGAATTCGCCGGGTATCTATGAGAATGTCTAATTGTTGATTGAATCATAACAATAATTCCACTAGAAATATTAACTTTGACAAAGAATAAAAATATAATTTTCAATTTAATAATATACATTTTTAAGTAAACCAAGTGAATCAACTTGTTAAATGATTCAAATAAAAAACGTATAAACGTAACTGATATTTAACAATGCAATATTTTCCACTGATAATAAATTTCATAGGTGTACTACAAAATATCGTCTTTAATTTGATGAAAATAAAAAATTTATCGTCTCAATTTTCACAAGCTTGCAATAATTTAATAATAATTAAATAACATTTTCAAATTTACATGGAACATCAACAAACACTAGACTGTTTCTTTAAATAAAAAAAAAAAAATTATGACTGTTGATAAAATGATAAGGTGATGCTTCTGCACATATTTAATAATTTCAAGATAAGAATTTTTTCCTTTTATTTATCTTGTTAATATTAACACTTCTATAACATATCAATAAATAAAGTATATAATGTCATAAATAAATCCAGACAAGTTCTAGTACTTGATAGTATATTAAAATTTTTTTTATATAATAAAAAAGATACCATAAAGAACAGTGATAAACCTTTGCACAATTATTAATGATAACAAAGTATAAATATCAATGAAATTAGAGGCACACATTATAAACAATTACAGGTAAAATTATCTACCATAAAACTTATCGTGAATTTTTTTTGATAACAAACAACTAGATTGTTTTTCACACATTAATTCATCTCCTTCTGGAGTAACTGGTTCCATAAGTTTTAAAAAATTTTCAAAAGGACATAATTCCTCACATCCAGGTATTTTCATTGTTATTGTTTCTTCAGGAATTCCTTTGTAATAACGAACCTTAAAAATAATAATATTAAAAAAACAAATGACAATAATTAACAAACATTAACTTGTAATTGAATTGTTAATTGTAAATTAATTTTTAAAAATTACCTTAACATAGTGATCTTGATTATCGGCAAGTAATTCAAAAAAAATAGCACTTGAATATTCAGGCACATGAGGTTCATAAATCTCCATTGTATTTAAAAGTGCAGCGATGTTAAATTCATGACCACCGAATAAATTAATTTTTTTTTTTAAATTTATATTTCTCATTTTATCTATCATACTTTCTGTTATATTTTTCAATAACATACCTGTAATATTAAAATTCATAAATACATTGTATGTATATTTTTTTTTTTTGATGTAATTTAAATACCTCCATTAAGACGTTTGAGCTTTCTATTGTATGATACAGTTTCATACTCGAGAATGATGCCATTCCACAACAATCCATATGGAAAAATACCTTGTGTCCAATCGGGAAGAGTTAAATTGCTCGCGTATTCACCCATTAATGTGTGGTATATGTTAAACATGTCGAATGAATCTCTTATTGGTTTACCAGTCCATTCACTTAAATTCTTCATGAAACCACTGAGTTCATTTAGTTCCTTCTGTACTTCAGGTGATTTTTTAACTCTTGAAAATTCTTCTAAGTAACTAATTAAAATATTTCAATTATTGTTTGGTAATTACATCATTTGTTTAATTTTTAATTCTATATTTAAACAGTCAAATTATGTTTGTATTAAATTAATTAATTCAAAAAAATATTAAAATTAATTTAATCAATTTTTTTTCTGTTTAGAAAATATTTATGATAATTATTTCACTCACTTTGGACAATCTTGTGGAAGCATCAAGGCATCAAAAAATTCAGGAACAAAACTGACAATTGTTGGCTGCCAATTTAAATTTCCATTCCATATTTGTTTATCACTTGGTTTAAATAATGCGGCCAAGACAAGTTGAAGAGACATTTTTGTTCTATCAGCATCAGTACTACGTGCATTAACAATTGATGGACTATATGTATTCCCAATAAAATCTCCATATAATTCACGTATTTTTTCACCAAGTCGATATGCACGCATTTTACCAGGCTTTAGATAAAATTTAAAACTATTTATTTACATTCAATTAATATATATTTATTTTTCATACGTACATTCATTAATTGTCCACGTCCTTCTGGAGCGAAATCAAAATTTCCGTATGGATCATTTGGATATCCTTCATAGCCATCATCGTCTGGTGTTCTGTCACCATGTCGAAATACCTTTTTAAACATTAGATTTAATTTAAAAAATATTTAATTAAATTTATATATATAAATTAATTTTTTAAATTTTACCTACAATATTTAGTAGTTTAATTGTTGGCTCAGCATTTATCGTCAAACTAGCAATAAAAAAAATCAATAATTTAATACTCATTGTTCAATTTTTCTTGTATGACAAATATAAAATTACAAGCAACGATATTTATATTTCTTTAACTTGTTTTATTTGCATGAAATTTACTTATCAATAATTACCTCTTTCCTCTCGTACTTTTTTTTTATTTCAAGTCGTTAATGTTACAACAGTAAAATAAAATACATTACTATTATCAATGTTGAATAATAATCATTAAATGATTGATAAAGAAAAAAAAAAAAAATACAGTATATAGCTGACATATTCCAACACGATACAACAATTTGAAGAATATATTATTTATATCACAAAATATTTGAGTTTACTGGGCCATTAAATTAACATAAAAAAAATACTATGGTGGGACGATTTACGTCTATTCCACTTCCGTAAAAATACAAAATAATCTATAGTAATTATGGAAAAATACAAAATAATAAATAAATAAAAATTCAACTTAACATAAGTGTAATTTTTTAGACTTTATTAAAATTTATAAAATATAATAAAAAATATTTATATTAAAATGATAATATCAACTTGAAATAAACGACTAAATTTATCAAGTTTTTTGTTATGAAAATCTTGAGGATATTCTATATGCATTTAAGTTCATCTCCTTCTGGAGTAACTGGTTCCATAAGCTTTAAAAATTTTTTAAAAGGACACAACTCATCACATCCTGGTATTTTTAAAGTTATTGTTTCTTCTGGAATTCCTTTGTAATGACGAACCTAATAAAATTAAATATAAAATTGCGTTTTTTTTTTACTTATTTTATTATTCAATAAATAATTTATTATAATTATTTAATATTTACCTGGACATAATATTCTCCACTATCACTAAGTAATTCCAAAAAAACGGCACTTGAAAATTGAGGCACTTGACGATCATAAACACCCAAAGTTATAAGAAAAGCAGCAACATTTTCTTCATGACCACTGTATAAATACATTTTGTTTTTAAATTCTGTCTTATTCGAAATTACATCAAGCATATTTTCCGTAATATTTTGTAATAGCATTCCTGAAACATTTGCATGGTTATAATTAATATAAAATTTTTCAATACATGGAATTAAAAAATTTGGATCATATACAAACCTCCGTTGAGCCTTTTCAATTTTGTAGTGTAGGATATAGTTTCATAATGCAAAATAGTACCATTTAATAATAATCCATTTGGATAAATTCCTTTTGTCCATTCTGGAAGTGTTAAATTCAATGAATCTTCAATTGACAATGTAATATATAGAAAAAAAATATCAGCTGATGTTTCGATCGATTTTCCAGTCCATTTAGTTAAATTTTTCATCAAACCACTCAGTTTATTGAGTCTGGCTTGGATTTCTGGTAAATTGTTGACTCTTGATAGTTCTTTTAAATATCTACATAATGTAATCATTTATTTTCTTATCAAAAAATTATTTAATCACAACTTTATTTAAAAATATTTATGACTTACTGTGGACATTGTTGGGGAACCATAAGTACATCCAAATAACCAGGAACAAAATCAACAATTGTTGGCTGCCAATTTAAATTTTCATTCCATATTTGTTTATCATTTGGTTTAAATAATGCGGCCAAGACAAGTTGAAGAGACATTTTTGTTCTGTCGAAATCAGTACTACGTGCATTTACAATTGATGGACTATATGTATCTCCAATAAAATCTCCATATAATTCACGTATTTTTTCACCAAGACGATACTCACGCATTTTACCAGTCTTTAAATAAAATTCAAAACTATTTATTTATATTCAATTAATATATATTTATTTTTTATACGTACATTAGTTAATTGTCCACGTCCTTCTGGTGCAAAATCGAAATTTTTATATGGATCATTTGGATATCCACCCACGTCTGGTGTTCTATCACCATGTCGAAAAATCTACAAAGAAAAAAATAGGAAAAATAAGTAATTTACATAATTTAATTTTTTATTTTCTTTTATTTCAACTTACGACACTTAAAAATTCAATTTTCGGTTTAGCATTTATATTTAAAAATAATAAATTTGTTATTAAATAAAAAATCAATGTCCAGTTGTTCATGATGCCTATTGATATTTTACAAATTTAAAACTGCAATGAAGCATATTTATACCATGAATATTGTGTTGATGTACAAAAAATTATCAATAATTTTTGTTGTTTCAAAATTTTGTATTTATTTTTTTATCAACTTTATTACAAAACAATCGAAATAATAAGCGAAAAAATTACAAATATTTGCACATTTAACACCTGAAAAAAGACTTAACAATATAACTTTATTGACTTTATATTTAATGATGTAAAAATAATAAAAAATGTTAAATAACAAAAAATATGTTGATAGAAAATAATAATATTAATTTTAAATACGACTTAATTTATCATAAGTTTTTTGTATCAATAGTTTAAGAGGCTCTTTCATGCATATCAGTTCATTTTCTTCTGGAATAACTGGTTCCATAATTTTTAAAAAATTTTCAAAAGGACACAATTCATCGCATCCAGGTATTTTTAAAGTTATTGTTTCTTCTGGAATCCCTTTGTAGTAACGAACCTAATGAATAAATATAAAATTATTTTTTTCACTTATTTTATTGTTTAATAAATAATTTATTATAATTATTTAATAATTACCTTGACGTAATATTCTCCACATTCGCTGAGTAATTCTAGAATAACGGCACTTGAAAATTCAGGCACTTGTCGATCATAAACACCCAAAGTTATAAGAAAAGCTGCAAGATTTCTTTCATTACCACTGTATAAATACATTTTTTTTTTAATTTCTGTTTTATTAGAAATTACATCAAGCATATTTTCTGTAATATTTCGTAATAGCATTCCTGAAATTTTTCATTTGTTACAATTAACTAAATTAACAGGAAATTATTTATCGAAAATTTAGTGTGAAAATTGGATAATATATATACCTCCGTTTAGTCGCTTTAATTTTGTAGTCCATGATACAGTTTCATAGTACAATATTGTACCTTTTAATAACAATCCATTGGGAAAATATTTTTCTGTCCATTTTGGAAGAGTCAAATTTAATGCAGCTTCCAGTGTCAATGCATGATAGACACGATAAATATCGAAAAATGATTTTATCGGCTGACCAGCTAATTTTGTTAATTTTTTTCTAAAATCACTAAATTCATTGAATATTTTTTTGACCTCTGTTGAATTTTCACTTTTTGAATATTCTTCTAAATATCTAAGTAACAAAAAATAAAATAAATAAATAAATTACAATTTTAAAAAATAAATTAAATAAAATTTTTCGAAAATAAAAATCTAATAAAATATTTATTTAATTATTAAAATATATATTTTTTTTTTTCAATTGAATTATTAATTTGATATTTTAATGAGAATATTTGAATATGAAAAATATTTATGATAATTATTTAACTCACAATGGACAATCTTGTGGAAACATAAGTGCATCCAAAAAACCAGGAACAGAATCGATAACAGTAGGCTGCCAATTTAAATTTCGATTCCATATTTGTTTATTATCTGGTTTAAATAATGCAGCCATTACAAGTTGACATGACATTTTAATTCTATCCCAATCAGTAGTACGAGCATGAATAACTGATGAATTATATGTACCACTAATAAAATCATCATACAATTCACGTAATTTTTCACCTAGCCGATACTCTCGCATTCTTCCAATCTTTAAAATTATTTAAAATTTATTTATCTATTTACATATAATTTTTTTCAATACGTACATTTGTTAATTCACCATTTCCTTCTGGTGAAAAAGTAGCATATCTGTATGGATCATTTGCATATTCATTATAATCTGGTGCACGTTCTCCGTGTCGAAACAACTGATGAAAAAAATTAAAAATTAATTACTAAATAATATGTAAAGTACCTAATTTTTTCTCCAACAATACTTACAACACTTATATATTCAATTTTTGGCTCTGCATTTATTCTCAATGCAGAAATAAATAATAAAAAATTAAACAGTGTTAAATTTTTCATCTTGAATAATGACAAATTATTACTCAACAATCCATTTTATATAAAATTACATAATATATTATGAAAGGAATATATTTTTTTAAATTATTTGTTTATAAAACAGCCATTTAACAACAATGCCATTCATTAATATTTATACAAATTTAAAAACAATAATCAAAACTATTATTTCAATGTTTTTACTCTTATCAAAATAATTAAAAACTATTATTTTAACGATAAACAAAAACGTAGTGAAAATAATAAAAAAAGAAAATAACAATTAATTGATGTACGTTATATAATAATATCATTTACAACTGAATAAATTTTAAAAAATAAATAAATCAGCTTTTAAATGATAAATAATTATAAAATTATAACGAAAAAAAAATTTTTACAAGATAATAACAATTGTTTTTTTTTTTTTCATATTTTTTATTATTGTATTGTTAAAAAAAATATACAAATTAAATTATATAAATTATAAATTACATCAATTTTTTTTTTTTATAATTATTAAAGTGTACTTGTTTTGTTTTTGTTAATTACGCATGAATAAAATTTGTTCATGCTGAATAAACACGTTGAATTCATATACGAATAAAATCGTCGTAAATTTTTTTTATTAAAATATTTAACGGCAATTTTGGGCAGTATAATTCATCATCACTCGGAATAACTGGTTCCATTAATTTTGTAAAATTTTCAAAAGGACATAATTCATCGCATCCAGGTATTTTTAAAGTTATTGTTTCTTCTGGAATTCCTTTGTAATAACGAACCTAAAATTTTTAAATATAAAATTTTTTTTTACTTATTTAATTATTTAATATTTACCTTGACGTAGTATTCTCCGCAATCACTCAGTAATTCCAAAATAACAGCACTTGAAAATTGAGGAACATGAGGAGTAAAAACACCCAAAGTATTGAGAAGTGTTGCTACATTTTTCTGATCACCACTGTATAAATTAAGCTTTTTAACATTGTTTGTTTTACTGTTAATAACATCTAGCATACTTTCTGTAAAATTTCTCAACAGCACACCTGAAATATATTATTATTTATCAAGTAAAATATATTTTAATTTATGTTTTAATCAATTGAATTGATTACGAACCTCCATTGAGTCTTTTGAGAGTGGTACCATATGATGCTATTTCATATTCCAAAACTGTTCCATTCAATAATAATCCATCTGGAAATACACCTTTTGTCCAGTCTGGTAGAGTTAAATTTAATGCATTTTCCAGTGATAATGTATGATACAAATGATACATATCAGCTGCTGAGTTTATTTTATGTCCCGTCCATTTAGTTAAATTTTTCATAAAGTCATCAAATTTACTGACTTTTAATTTTATTTCTGGTAACTCCTGGACTTTTGAAAATTCTTTCAGGTATCTAAAATGAAAATGTATAATTAGATCAATAATTATTCTTGCCAAAAGTATAATTTTAAATGTATATTTTATTTTTTTTAATTGACTTACTGTGGACATTCTTGTGGAAACATAAGTATATCCAAATAACTTGGAACAACATTGACAATTGTCGGCTGCCAATTTAATTTTTCATTCCAGATTTGATCATTCTTCGGTTGGAATAATGATGCCATGACAAGTTCACATGACATTTTATATCTGTCTCCATCAGTACTTCGAGCATTGACAATTGTTGAACTGTAATCTTCACCAATAAAATCACCATACAATTTACGTAACTCACCACCGAGAAGATACATACGTCTTTTACCAGCCTTCGAAAATTCATTACAAATTATTAATCAAATTGTTTGTATTTTATATTATTTTAATTTTAATTCTATTTTTTTTTTTATACATACGTTTGTTAGCTCTCCGTGTCTTTTCAATTTATAATTAAAAATTTTATATGGATCATTTGGGTATGTGTGATTACCTGGTGCTCGATCTCCATGTCGAAAAACCTATCGAAAAAAATCAAATAAATAATTTACATAATATTGGTAAATTAATTTTACTTACTACATTTAAAAATTCAATTTTTAGCTCAGCATTTGTCGGTATTGAAAACAAATTTAAAAATAAAAAAATTGAATTAATCATTAACATCTTGGTCATGTTGATAATTTAATTTTTAAAATTCTCATTAACGCAATTTTATATCTTTACCATTGTTTTTACATAAAACAATTTCCATTTTCATTCGAAACAATTATTTATATTTTCATTTAAAATAAATGGTAAATTTTATTCATCAAAAAACGACTGTAAATATAAATAAAACTTGTAATAATAAATTTTAAACAAATAATCAATAAATTAAAAACAAATAACAAATTTTTAATCATTATAATGAAATTTATATCTTTTTTTTAAACAACATTTTTCAATTTTAAAAATAATAAATATATTTGATTAAAAAAAACAAATTATTGTTAAATTTACTCATGTTTTAATTATTATTATTATTTTATTTAATTATCATTTTTAATATTTATAAATAGCCTAATAAATAAATAAATTTATAAATATTTTTTATCGACTTTAATTTACAATTATTTACTCATCGAAATTTCGTAATAATAAGTAATTTTTTTGTCTACAAATTAAATGATTAAAGCATTAATCAATGTTAATTAAAAAAAAAAAAAATCAGTCATTAATCTATTGTATTTTATCAACAATTAAACAAAGAAATTTTTAATAAAATTTAAACAAATAAAATTCAAATAATTAGATCAATTACATTTTACTTATCAATTTGTCATTTACTTTGCACGATAATGAACAAGATAAAAATATTTTATTATCATTTATAAAATAATCCCACAAATGAGAACAATTTAAATGATAATTTCTTCATTTCTGTCTTGATAAAAAAAAAAAACATTGCAAACAGCAAATTTATTTCAAACACGTAATGACTAAACTGGTATTTCGAAACCTTGAAATATCAATGATGATTATTTCCATCAATTAAAAACTACATATTTATTTATTGTAATTTAATAATAATTATTATTGATGTAACAATCTTTAATAATTTTAGTTTCCGCTTGTCTTTGAACGACTCAACATCGTCGACAATATTTTTTCTCTCGAAACTTTTATAAAATTCAAATATGTCTAAATGTCGGATGTTAATTATCCTCCTCCTGGTATCACCAGTTCTATCAACTCCACAATTAAAATTACTCCACATTGTAAGTATTTTATAAACCTAAAAAAAACTAATTTTTAAATAAACAAAAATCATTTATTCTCAGATATTTTCTCATAAACTTTATGCGCCAATTCAAATGAATTCTTATGATGACATTGTGTATCCTGATAAATTAAACTACCAATATTTTCTAGAAAATACTGATGACATGTCAAACGTACGTATCTAAAAATTGATATAAAAAATAAATAATTTACATTTAATATTTTATGGAATTTAGCAAGCTAAAATGAATTTGTACAATCTTGGTGTTGAGCTTAGAAGAACTTACTCTGAATTTATTGGTGATATTTATCATCCAGACATAACACAAGTTCGTACATCTGAATATGTTTTATCAATGATATCAGCTCAATTGGTTAATGCTGGTCTGTGGCCTCCATCTGATATTCAAAAATGGAATGATGATCTTGATTGGCAGCCAGTTGTATCAGGTACCATTTGATTAATCATCATTTATTAAAACAAAAATTTAATACTCTATGTTTTTTCGTTAAATAGACTATCAACCAATTGAAGATGACACATTACTACTTGGTTATTTATGTCCAAGTTATGTTGAACAAGAAAATATTGTTAATAAAAAATGGCAATCAGATGTTTCAATGTACAAAACATTATTCAATTATGTATCTGAGAATTACGGAAAGAAAGTCGAGAGTCCTTCAGATGTAGCCTTGATTTATTCAATTCTCGAGACAATCGTAAGCATCATCATTATAAATACATTCAAGCTGATGATTCACTTGAAATTAATTTGTTTTTTTAGCGTGATAATAATGGTGTTATTCCAAGCTGGGCAAATGATATTTTTCCAATTGGAGAATTAATGAATGTAACACTTTTGTCATATGAACTTCAATCAAATTCTAAAATTCAAAAAATATTAAATGGCGGAAATTTTATCAGTAAAATTATTGATGATACAATTAAGTTTAAAAATAATCATGGTGATGATAAAATTAAATTATATTTATACAGTGGTGAGGAAAAAAATTTACAAGGAATTATGCAAAGTTTAAATATTTGGATCCCTCATATTTTGAGTCCTGGTGCTAGTTTAGTCTTTGAAATTTATTTCGATTCATTTGACAATAAATATTCCATCAAGGTAAGATAATTTTTTTATTTTTATATTTTTTATTGATTGATAATTTTTATTTCTAGATCAATTATCGTCATAGTATTTATGGAACTGTTATTCCAATGAAACTTCCAAATTGTCAAGAATATTGTGAACTTGATAAATTTATAAATATCACCAGGGAATTAATTCCAGATGATGAGATGGCTCTTTGTCATCGAAATCAAAATGATGATAAAAATTCAGCGACAATTTTTACAATAGATATTTTTGTTTTTATGATTTTAGCGAATTTTTATTTGATTTTTAAAAATTAAATAACTTAATTTGAATTAAATGATTCAATTGAAATTAATAATTTTTTAACAATATAACTAATTAAAAATAAAATGTAATTTTTAAAATTAATTAAATTACAATTTTTAACTGAAAAATTATTTATTTAAATAATTTTAAAATAATAAATATCATTATTTTCATGTAAAATAATTTATATTAATTTTATATTAACATTTAAAAATATTATTAATCACTTGGTTGAATTTTTTCAACAAGTCGTTTCCAAATATCTTTGATTAAAAATCCAAATTGCGGAAAAATTAATCTATTTGTTTTATAAATTAATTTAAATTCTTCAACAATTGTTATAATAAAATTTTCACTTGTTTTTGATTGATTAAATTTTCTTTTCCAATCAATTTTTGTTTCAGTATAATTTTTTAAAAACATTTCCAAATATTTATTCATCACTAAATCAACACAAAAACCAAGACCCATTATTTTATAATCAATTCCTGATGGTGCTAATTTATTTTCACCAGTATATAATTTTTCTAAGCTATGAATTTTGCTAATTATCATGCTTATTGTTCTTTCACAAATGGACTTGATGTTACAAAGCTCAAGAATAATTTTCATCAATATTAATCGTTCCATTTCCTGACGAATTAAATTACAAAACAAATTAATTTAGTAAAATTATATAATTAAAAAAATTAATAAATACCTCAATGTCATCATCATAATCCTCATTGTCATAATCGAAACAAATTTTTTCTATACTATCAACAGCAACAGGAACACAAAAGCTAACATATCCATAATAAATATCTTCTTCTTTTTCAATACAATTTATAAAATTAATAATAGCATCAACAGCTTCTTTAATTTCTTCATAATGATAACGTGAATATTTAAATGTATCTTTTCTTTCAAGTGCACATAGTAATACACGTACAACTTGCAAGCCAATATTATTAAATGGATGATTAGCCAAAAATGATGACAACACAGCTGATGAAACAAACAATGATTCATTTTTCTTTTTTTTTTTAACTGGTGGACCAGTTTGTTCATTGATTTTATCAACACTTGATTGACAATTGGTCTTTTGACCAAGCATTGAATGCATACCACTGTCATAATAACTAATTTGATTATCTGGTAATGATTGGGAATCAAATAAATCAGCACTTTGTTGACTACAACCATCTTCAGATGATGGTATTAAACTTGTTTTACCATCATGAAAACCCAATGGTTTATCAATTTTTCCAGGCCATGTTCTTTGTGGTGTTGTCATTGTTGTCGTTTTTGTATTATTAATTTTTTTCTTTGATAATTGTGGTGTTCCTGGAACAATGTCACTGTCAAGTGTATCATTATTTATCTTT
The DNA here is from genome assembly GCF_014905175.1 of Aphidius gifuensis. Lineage (NCBI taxonomy): Eukaryota > Metazoa > Arthropoda > Insecta > Hymenoptera > Braconidae > Aphidius > Aphidius gifuensis. The sequence continues at coordinate 24,258,637 of NC_057791.1, read as the reverse complement.
GATAATTTTTCATCATCAAGTCCTTCAATAATTTTCATTAGCTCATCAGATGGTATGTAATTTGATGCTCCAGCAAGATGTTTCAACCAAACAGTGCATTGTAAAAATACTAATTCTAGCTTACATTTAGCCATTGACTCAGCCCAACGATTTGTTGATTTTTTAATAGCTGGTACTTGAATTCGTGTGTTATCAATTGCATCTGATGATGAACCAATATCATCTCGAACTAATTGACGTAGAATATCAATAAATGACGTAGGATTACCTGTTTTAAATATAATAATTATTAATTGTTGTTAATAATATCATCAACAATAAGTACTTACTGTTATTGTTGTTTGATTTTTCAGGATGACATAGAGATTCTGATTCTTCTGTTACCATTGTATTGAGTTGTTGAGCAATATTTTTTATCAACAAACCTGCCATTTGTTAATAACAAACAATTATCATTCAACATCAGCTTGTTTATTTATTTATTTCTTTTTAGATATTAGATTATAATCTAACTTCTAATTTAGCCGCTAATTTTTTTTTTTTTTTTGTATCGATAAAAAAGATTTCTCTCTGTGTTAAATGAAGACAGCGACAGTTTTTTTTTTGTTGTTTTTTTGTAAATGAAGCTTTAAGTAAATAAAAAACAAACAAATCAACAATAAGGTGATGATAAAATATAATAATCAATAATAATAAATAAACAATAAAATTTGTAAGTAATTATTATTAATTTAATATTTACTTACAAATTTTATTGTTTATACTTATTGCTTATTTATTTAGCACAAGTATCAAACATGGCCGACTTTTAGGCGCGCATTATTTGAACCATCTTTAGAGCTTACATGTGGTCTATATATATAACAGAAGCAGTATACAGAGGTTAACACTCAATTTTTTTTAAATTAATAATAAATCAAATATTCTGAAAAATTAAAAAAGTTAGCAGACAGTTAAATAAAAATAATTGTAAAAAAATGAAACAAAAGTTACTCAAAAAATATTTTTTTTTTTTTTTTAATATAAGAATCAAAAAAATCAAATACAATTTTTTATCTCCCAACAAAATATTTTTTTCTGGCTTTAGTAAGCTTTTGCCTATCACATTCTATAAATAAATCAATAAAATAACTCAATTAAAAGATTTTTTAAAAATGGACAATTTTTGTTTAATTTTTTCTCGTTGTCTTTCTGGCTGTATCTTTTTTTTTTTCTCATTCAACTCGTAATTCAAAGTTTAAACTAATATTTATTTTTTTTAAGCTTTCTATTTCCTAGTTTAAACTCTAAATTTCATGGTGATAAAGACGATGTTGATTTTGAAGCATCAAATTAAATTTAATAACTTCTTCTTTATAATTTTTGATTATTTCTGCTTGTAATTCATCAGCAAGAATTGATGAAAAACTGTTGAAAGTATCGGGATGAATATGATGAGTAAAAATTGATACTGGATGATCCTTATCCAAGTTTACTAGTGGCTATTCAATCTGCTGCTCATCACTTGGTAAAGATTTGGTATTACAAGACTTTAGTAACTCGAACAAATTCTTTGTTTTGTCAGTGGTACATTCATCCATGATTACACCACTCACATTAAGCAATGGACCGCAAAAAGATTCACTAAAGTTTATTGTTGACAACTGGTTTGGTGATTCACATGAAGTCCAACTGACTGATGTAAAAAAACAATAATCATTAAAATTTTTTAATCGAGACAGCTTTAATATAAGTAAAAATTTAATGTTTATTCTTACTCACGTTACTTTTAATTTGGTGGTTTTTAGTCAATTTTTATTTTTTCATTACTAGATAGTTAGACTTGTCAATTGATAGACAAACTAAGCTCATAAAATTCAGCAAGAAACTAACAATTATTATTATTAACAACGTTAGTCATATAACTATTAAATAAATAATTAAAATGACAGATATTTAAAAAATTTGTCTTTTTGTAATAATAATTTTTAAATATTTTTAATTTTTGTTATACAATAAATGGACAACAATATTCTACCATATGCGAGTTGAATAATCAATCAGTAAGTATTATTAAATATTAATCATCATCATACATTTAGTGTTAATTATATAATATTTTTTTTGTAACAATTAATAAATTATTTAATACTATAAATTTTTTTATTTTTTCAGTGTCAAAGCACAAGAGTTGGTTGTGGAGATTTAATTTGCCACAAATGTAATCAGGTAATTTTTACTGTAGCTCATATAATTTTTGTATTTATTGAAGATAGAAATTGTTTATCAATGTTAAATTCATTTTTCTTTCTAAACATTTATTGTATTTTTATGAATAATCGAATTTTTCATTGTAATTGAAAAAGTTTTATTGTATAAATTTATTCATGAAAAACAATAAAACTTTTTTTCAATTTCAATTAAACAGATGAATTACATTGTTCATTTAAAAATACAATAGATATTTAGAAGAAGAATGATTTACGAGTGAGAAACATTAAAAAAATATTTGGATATTTTATCTTCTTTGCAAGAAGTTGGTATAGATGAGGGTGCAGTAAAAACTTTTGTACAAGGATGACAAATTGAATTTCCACAACTAAATGTATGATGATGATTAAGATTTAATAATACTTACTGATTGATTATTCAACTCTTGAATGTTATTGACACGTTGTTTATAATAATAATTGTTAGCTTCTTGCTAAATTTTATGAGCTTAGTTTGTCTATCAACTGATATTCAAGTCTGACTAACTAGAAATGAAAAAATAAAAAATCTATTTTCTATATTGACCTAGATTTATACGACTCCGAAATATCGTTAGCCAATTAAAATTTTACAAAATATCATGCCATTGAGGATTATGTAAATAGTCTTTATATAAGATATGAACTTTGAATTTTGGTGATTATCAGCCATCAGGTGATTCTGGATCGATAAAACAGATTTCTCTCTGTGCTGAATAAAGTCAGCGACAGTTTTTTTTTTTTATTTTTTTTGTAAATGAAGCTTTAAGTTGCTTCAAGTAAATAAAAACAAACTGTTTATCAACAATGAGGTGATAATATAAATAAATAAATAAATAAACAATAAAATTTGTAAGTAAATATATTAAATTAACAATAATTATTTAAAAATAAAAATAATGTCTGATGTTTTGAGAGAAAAAAGAGCAAAATTTGCTGATGAACATCTTCCCCTGGATCTCAGTAATAAACCAAGACCATCAACATCATTGACACCAATATTTTCAATAAAAAAAATCATCATTATTGATACAAAAAATATTATAAAAGAAAAAGAAAAAAATAACACTGTTAATACAAGCATAATAACAGTGTCAAATAATTTTTCTGACATACCAAATAATCTTCTAAATATTGAATTAAATTTAAGTATTAATTTAGATAAATTAAATTATAATAATCCAATTGATTATATATATTGTCCAATAATATATGCTAAAACAGTACATTTTAATTATCTCAATAAATATTGTAGAGATAAAAAAAATATAATGATTCTTGGTATGAATCCTGGACCATGGGGTATGTCACAAACTGGTGTACCATTTGGTGAAATAAATATTGTTATTGATTGGTTAAAGATTAATGGACATATTGATAAACCAAAAAGACAACATGAACAACGTCAAGTTGATGGTTTTTCATGTAAACGTAGTGAAATAAGTGGTCGTAAATTTTGGTCGTTATTTAAAAAATTATCAAATAATCCAGATACATTTTTTCGTCATTGTTTTTTACGTAATTATTGTCCAATTGCACTTATGGATAGTCAAGGACGTAACATCACTCCTGCTGAAATTAAGGCAATTTTTTTAAACCCACCATAATCATCATTATCATAGCTGTGATTTTTTTTTTCTTGTTTTTTAAATATCATAAAATTAATTTTGTTATTTTTTGGTTTTTTTCTCAAGGGTCCAGAGCAAAAAAAACTACAAGAATTTTGTGATCAAGCTTTGATAGAAGTTATTAAAATTCTTGATGTCAAGGTAATCATTGGTGTTGGAAGATTTTCCGAGCAAAGAGCTAAGAAAGTTGTTAAAACAGCAAAACTTTCAACAAAAGTGAGAAAATTAAATTAAATTAAAATATGTTGAGCATTAATTTTGTTATTTTTTTTTGGATCAACAGGTTTTATGGATGATCCATCCAAGTCCTCGTGCAACAATTGGAAAAAATTGGCAAAATTTAACACTAGATTTTTTGAAAAAAGAAAATTTAATTGAATATTTTATTGATGATAATTCAACAACTGATTTTGAAGTATTTTAAAAGTTCATAATGGCTGATAATGAAAGAATAAAATGGATGAATATTGCATTATCAAAAGCTGAAGAATCATTTAAAGCTGGTGAAGTACCAGTTGGTTGTATATTTATTTATAAAAATGAAATAATTGCATCTGGTAATAACACAGTTAATGAAACTAAAAATGCAACTCGTCATGCTGAAATAATTTGCATTGATGAAGTTATAAATTATTGTCAAATAAATAAACTTGATTATCAACAAGTTTTTAATGATATTGATGTTGTTGTTACTGTTGAACCATGTATAATGTGTGCTGCAGCACTTCATCAGCTACAAGTTAACAGTATCATTTATGGTTGTCAGAATGATCGTTTTGGTGGATGTGGAAGTGTCCTTGAAGTGTCTGGTATTTATCAATCTAGTGTTAAAATAATTAGTGATGTCAAGGGTGATGAAGCAATGAGTTTACTCAAAAATTTTTACAAAGGAGATAATCCAAATGTACCAGTTGACAAAATTAAAAAAGGTCGAAAAAAAAAGGATTGAAAATATTTTCTAGATGAATATTTTGATAATACATATATATTTTAAATGAAAAAGAAAAAAGGTGTATATTTATTTGAAAGATTTAAAAGTTAAATTTAATCACACCAAGATGAATCAGCTTCACATTTTCCTTGATACCAACGTAGTAACAATTGATTTTTCATTGAATAATCCTTAAGTACCATATCATTTGTCTAAAAATTAAAACGAAATTATTAAAAATCTTTTTGATAATGTAGCAAAGATAATACTTACAATTTTTGGTGGAAATATTCTTTTGTAATCCATTTTATTTTGATGCTCAGTATAACATTGTCCAAGTATTTGTCTCATTTCATCGGTAAAACAAGGTTTACAAATTTGACATTCAACTCTAAAGCAATCATCACATTTTAAACAAACATCTGGAAGAACAGCTATATTTTTATCAGCAACTTCTATCTCACGTTCTTTCCAGTTACTAAAAATTAATAAAAATGAAATTACCACATCATTCAACAAATCAAGAATTGATGATTCTACTTACCGAGGTTTTCTATAGATAGGATCAATTCTTTGTCCAATACCAATAAGTGCAAATAGATTAAATAATACTTGTTCATACAACAAACGATTTGGTGGATAATGAGCTGATGATAAATTTGGTGACATGTTTGCTTCCATAACAAAAACATTAAGATCTTCATCAAGTATAAAATCAAATCTAACCATTTCAAAAAAATTTCTTTTACTTGGATAATTATTATAAAATTCAGCAATTTTTTTTTCTTTATCAAGAACAATTGATGTTATTGCTTGATAAACATTATTCCATATTTTATCAGGATTTTGTCCTTTTGTTTTAGCATAAGCATCAAATGTTTCTTTCATTGAAAAACCATAATCAACATAATATTTTTTTAATGATGGTACATTCCATATTGGTAAATAATCATCACCAACAACATATTTATCAATGTCATTTTGATCAAATGGATGATATTCATGTGGACAAAAACGAAATAAAACATCACCTTTGTATGTATAAATACGAAGTGGATCAATTGATGTTACAACAGTATAAACACCAATATCAAATTTAAAACCATCAATTAAATATGGTTTATCAATATATTCTTGTACAAATGATTTGTCATTTTTAAAATCAATATTTTCTATATTTTTAATTTCAATATTACGATGATTATTTGATTTTTGTACAAATAATTTATTTGGATTTTCTTTGGCTATTTTTAATAATAATTCATTGTCATCTGGAATTTTGTATGATGCTGGAATATATGGACTTTCTGTTTTTGATAAATCAACTTTATTTGTGATGAATCCAAAACCTGGTATGTGATTGACTCGTTGATGACTTTTTAGACCACGAAAATTTGTTGATAGTTGACTAAATGGATGCTCATGTGACCAGAGAATATTCCAGTCTGATTTATCAGTTCCACGATGAAGACCCAGTCTGTCCAGGACAATGACAACGTGTTTTAGGTGATTTTCACTTTTTGATTTTGAGAACAACCAGTAGACTGGTTTACTCTCGTTCAATTTTATATTTACATGATTTTCTAAATATTTTTTGTGATAAATCAGTGAATAGTAACAAATAATTGATAGTAAAATTGGAATGATAATTATTTTAAATAGTACTTTGGTTTTTGGTTTTGATATTGGAGTTGAATTTTCAGATTCACTTTCTGACTGGAAAAAAAAAAGAAAATTATTAAAATAATTAAAAGTAATTATTGTTGTTTTTTTTTTTTTTTCTTTGATGATAATTTTTATCAGTTTTAATTTAAAAACTGCTCTAGTTTTTATAGATAAAAAAAATGGCAATTAATTATGAGTTATTAAACTCAAGGATATAATAGAAAAAAAAAATTTTATCAATTGTTTGTTAAATTATTTATTTTTACCATTGAGTAATTAATTTTTTTTTTTTTTTTTTTTGATAAACTAAATTAAAATTGTTTTATTTAGAAAAAAAAAAAAATTTACATCTTTATTTATTCAAATAAATTATTAATTTAAAAATTTTTTTTTAAATATTTATAATAATAATAATTTTTCAAATTATTTATCCATTTGAAAGATGTAAAAAATACATTAATCATAAAAATTAAAAATTAAGAAATTATCATTTTTTTTTTCTTATCTTCTAAATAAATATAGTTAAATTTTTTTTATTTAAAAAATAATAATTATTAATACAAGATAATAATAAAAACTCACTTTTGTCATTGCGTTTGATAATTATTTTATTGTACTTTTTAAAATTATTTTTTTTTTAAATAAATCGCACTGAGAGCCGCAAAATTACCCAGCAAACTGAACGTAAAGTTGACTTGTGTCCTAAAAATTTACCGTTGTTTAAAATAAATATATGTGAGTGCTTGATCGTCTCCTTCCATAAAGTTCACGTGTATTAAAACCGGTTTATTTTATCATGTTTATCACGTAAATTGTTTGAATTTAACCCATCAATTTATCAATATTTTTTAATTGATATTTTTCCTAGAAAATTAAAGCCACGTATTTATAGTTTTAAATTTTTTTTACATAAAATAATCCTCCATTGTTAATTTAAATTAAATTTTTAATTAAACATTAATTAATAACAATAAAATAATTATTAAAAAACCAAAAAAAAAAAACATATTTCATTTAGATCATTGAACAAAATTCACAAAATTTTTTATTTAATTCAAATTACACTTGTTAATTAATAATAATTACATTGTTAGTTTTTGAGCATAGCAGAGTTTTTTTCCATCAAATTAATATACTGTTCAAGCCATGATTTAAAATTAAGCTGTTCGTTTAAAATTTTTGAGTATTTGACTCGGATCAATGTATGTGTTATCGCAATCATTTTTTATCTTTGTTTTTTCAATACAAGTTTTTGTACAAAAACCACAAACTAAATCTCCGCAGCAAATTTTAAGACCTTTACACTAGAAAAATAAAAAAATTAATATAGTATTAAATAATATATTAATTTAATTGTTACAAAAAAAATATATATTCACACTAATTTTATGATGATGATTAATTTTTAAAATCACTTACTGGCTGATTGCTTAACTCGCAAAGTGTAGAATATTGCACTTCATTAAGTGGATAAACAAAATTATTAATATTAAAAAAAATAATTATTATTATTATCCATTTGCAGCAATTTTTTCTTGTCATTTTAAATAATTATATAAATTTATTTACTGGATAAAGAAAAAATTCTGTAATTAAAATGAAATATTAATACCAATTCATTAATAATAATTATTAAAAATTTAAGAATAAATATTTTTATATTTATATTTTTAATAGATAAATTAAATAGTTAAAATTTTTTATAGGCGTTTTTTACCTTTTGTAAGAGTATTTGAAGTGTGGTGTTGAATCTATTTTAATTTTGTAATTATAAAAAAAGGAAAAAGAAGGTGAAAACTACTAAAAAGTGCACAAATGAAAAAGGAAAAGAAGATGAACAAGGGAAATCTAATAAACCGAAAGAATAGTGCAATAATATATCAAAAATTAAAATAAAATGGAAGATAAAAAGAGGTTAGAAAAAACCGGATCACCGGAAAAAAGAAGAGAGAGATTACAAAACAGAGAAAAAGACAAGAAAACAAGATGGAAGCAATTAAACAATTTAAATGGTAAAGAAGAAAAGCAAAATTTCAAAAAGATAGAAATAATGAAATTGAATAAACACTGGAAAAGATAATAAAGAAATGAAAAATAAAAATGACCTTATAAAGGAAAGATAATAATGGAAAAAAATTAAGAATCAAAAGAAGAGAGAAAATGATCAAAGAAGCAATGTCTAACATCACAAAACTATTAGAAGAAGCAATGATAAGAATTAAAGAAGAATGCAAAGCAGCAAAAGAAAGCAATAGAACAGGATACTGTTTAAAAGAACAATAAAGAAAGAAAAATAAAAAAAGAAGAAAGAATGGTAAAGTAATAAAAGACAGTATAAACGAAGCACTAATAGCAGGAGAAGATAATACAACGTTAGAAATGATTTAGTATAATTACAAGAAAATGAAATTGATGAAGAAGAAGAAGAAGAATTAAGTAGTGAGGAGGAAAGTCAAGAAAATGAAAAGAAAGTGGTTAAAAAAGAAGAAAAAGAAAATAATGATGAGGTGTATAAAATGAACAATGATGAAAGCAAACCTCAAGCATTAACAGAAGAACAAATGAGAGAAGAATGGAAAAGAAGGAAAGAAAGAAAATGTAATATATGTATAACAGGGTGCATTCCAGAAACATGGAACACAAAAGAAAATATAGAAAAAGAATTGGAGAAATATCTAAAAAGTAAAATTCAAGTCAAAGAAATTGAAATAGTTAAAGAAAGTGAAATAAAAGTAAAGCTGATGTCATGGGAAGATAAAAGAATAATAATGATAGCCAAAGGAGAGTTAAAAGGATCAGATATGTGGATTGACGACGATATGACAGACAGAGAAAAAGGGGTACAAAAATGGCTTAGAGATAAAGCAAGAAATGAAACCAAGAGAGGAAAAACAGCACATGCAAAGTATCAGAAACTACTGATTGGAAGAGAGGAATGGAACTGGAACGAGAGGACGGGAACGCTGGAAAAGAAAAAGTGGAGTGAATGAATAAAAATGGGAAGGGAAAGAGGGGAATACCTAAAGTATGACATGAAATAAAAAGACGTGAGATAGGTTAAATAAAAGTTGATAAAGAGATGTAAAATGAGGAAAAATATGTAATGTTTAAAAATAGTTAATGTATTCCTGTCCATTTGTTTATTGATATGTATATTGTGTTTGTTTGTTTTATGTTTTTTCTGTTAAAAGGTGAAGGAGAAGGAAGAAAAAATAAGCAAAAGAGAGAGAGATAGAAAAAATAAAGAATGAATAATAGTAACAATGTTAAAGGGTTAATGAAGATGATAGTAAAGGATAAAAGAGAAGAATGGTATGCAAAAGAAAAGTAAAGAGTGGATAAAATGTAAGGATGTATGGTAAAGAATGAAATGAATAAAAAGTAGATTTAAGTAACAGATGTAAAAGATGTGTCAAAATTCGTGAATAACGAACAATCACAGAAATAAATAAATAAAATAAATAGTTAAAATTTTTTATACGATTTTTTTTTTTACCTTTTGTATAGTGAGCTATTTGAATTGTGTTGTTGAATACAAATTTTAATTTTAAAAATTATAAAAGTCGCCAAAAGATAAGTTATTTTTCATGTTGACTCTTTTAGGCGTATTATCTTCAAAATATTGTCATGAATGATACAAGGAAGTAGAAATAAAAGATTCCCAGTTCAGACAGTAAATATTTGCATAAATATATCAAAAAAATTATAATATATTGTAGAAAAAAAGCTTGTTTAATTAATTTTTTTGGTTGACAGATTAGTGATATCACGAATGTCATTTGATTATAATTATTTATTTAATTTAACCGATTCAAAAAATTTTATCAAGTACCACCTTTTCATAAATTTAAATGTAAAATTTAAAAAAAAATTAAAAGCGTAATAATAAGACAAATTTTAAATTTTATACGTGAATCTTTGAATAAATATATCATTCACTTAAAAGCACGAAATAATACTTGAATAAAAATTAAAAAAGAATCAATAATTTCAGCTGATAAAAAAATTAATAAATTATAAAATAAAAATTAATTTTTTATTTATTCATTTCAATAAGACATAAAAATAAAATTAATGAATCATATTCAATTGTAAATTAAATGATAAAAATATATTTTTTGATGGTAAATTATAATAGAACAATTAAAAATCGATAAATCAATATTTTACTGTTATTATTATTACATGTTTATTCAATAAAAACAATAAAAATTTTTTTAAATTCCAATTAAACAGATGAATTACATTGTTGATTTCAAAATACGATAGATATTTTAAAAAAGAATGATTTACGAGTGAGCGATTTCACCAAAATGTTAGTATAATTTATCTCCTTTGCAAGCAGTTGGTTTGTTTGAGGCTTTAGTACAAATTTTTGTACAAGGATGACAAACTAAATCTCCACAACAAACTCTCATACCTTTACACTGAAAAAATAAAAAAATTAATAGTATTAAATAATTTATTGATTTAATTGTTACAAAAAAAAAAATATTATATAATTAACACTAATTGTATGTTGATGATTAATTTTTAAATTCACTCACTGACTGATTGATCAACTCGCAAAGTGTAGAATATTGCACTTCATTAAATGGATAAACAAAATTATTAATATTAAAAATAATAACAATTATTATTATTATCCATTTGGAGCAATTTCTTCTTGTCATTTTAAATAATTATATAACTTTATTTACTGGATGAAAAAATTCTGTAATTAAAATTGGAATAGTTATATTGATTCATCAAAAATAATTAAAAATTTAATAGTAAAATTTTTATATTTATATTTTTAATTGATAAATTGAATAATTAAAATTTTTTATATGATTTTTTTTACCTTTTGTATATTGAGCTATTTGAATTGACTTGTTAAGTTGACTTGTTGAATTCAAATGTTAATTTTAAAAATTATAAAAGAGTTATCAAAACAAAAATTGTTGTTCATGTTGACTTACTTGATCGCTTTATCTTTAAAATATTGTCATAAATGATACAAAAAAAAAAAGTGAATATTTTACAATTTATACTTAAATATTTGTATAAATACTTATATCAAAAAAATAATAAAATATCGTAGAAAAAAAGCTTGTTTTATTTTTTTTTTTTTGGTGTCTGCAGCTTAGTGATATCACGTGATTAGTTATTTATTTAATTCAACAAGTTTAAAAAATTTTATTAAGTACCATTTTTTCATAAATTCAAATGTAAGATTTAAAAAAAATATAAACGAGTAATTAAAATTAATACGAATTTCATATTTTATACGTACTAATTTTTGAATAAGAATATACATCATTCATTTTAAAAAACGAAATAATACTAAAAATTCAAAAAGAAATGAATAATTATAGCTAATAAAATAATTAATAAATTATAGAATAAAAAGTTTTTCTTTATTTATTCGTTTCATTAAGACATAAAAATAAAATTAATGAATCATATTTAATTGTAAATTAAATGATAAAAATATTTTTTGATGGTAAATTATAATAGAACAATTAAAGATCAATAAAATAATATTTTATTATTATTATTATTACATGTTTATTCATTAAAAACAATAAAAATTTTGTTCAATTCCAATTAAACAGATGAATTACATTGTTGATTTCAAAATACAATAGATATTTTGAAAAAAAATGATTTACGAGTGAGCAATTTTATCAAAATGTTTGAATAATTTATCTCCTTTACAAGCAGTTGGTATGTTTGAGGCTTTAGTACAAATTTTTGTACAAGGATGACAAACATAATCTCCACAACAAATTTTAATACCTTCGCACTAAAAAAATAAAAAAATTATAGTATTAAATAATTTATTGATTTAATTGTTACAAAAAAAATATTATATAATTAACACTAATTGTATGATGATGATTAATTTTTGAAAATACTTACTGACTTATCGCTTAATTCGCACAGTGTTGAATATCCAACAAATGGATAAGCAAAACTATTAATATTAAACATAATAATAATTATTATTATTATCCATTGGCAGCAATTTCTCCTTGTCATTTTTAATAGTTGTATAAATTTATTTACTGGATAAAGAAAAAATTCTGTAATTAAAACGAAATATTAATATCGATTCATTGATAATAATTAAAAATTTAATAATAAAATTTGTATATTTATATTTTTAATAAATAAATTGAATAATTAAAATTTTCTATATGATTTTTTTTACCTTTTGTATATGAGCTATTTGAATTGACTTGTTAAGTTGACTTGTTGAATTCAAATGTTAATTTTAAAAATTATAAAAGTAATTAGAATAAAAACTTCATGTAGACTTACTTGATCGTTTTATCTTTAAAATATTATCATAAATGATACAAAGAAAAAAAAGTGAATATTTCACAATTTATACTTAAATATTCGTATGAAAATATATATCAAAAAAATAATAAAATATTGTAGAAAAAAAGCTTGTTTTATTTTTTTTTTTTTTTGGTGTCTGCAGCTTAGTGATGTCATGTGATTAATTATTTATTTAATTTAACATCATTTAGTTTTATTAAGTACTACTTTTTTATAAATTTAAATGTAAAATTTTAAAAAAATATAAAAGAGTAATTAAAATAAAAATCAGTACAAATTTCATATTTTATATGTTAATCTTTGAATAAAAATATACATTATTCAAATTAAAAAAACAAAATAATACTTGAATAAAAATTGAAAAATAATCAATGATTTCAGCTGATAAAATAATTAATAAATTTTTTGATAGTAAATTATAATAGAACAATTAAAAAACAATCAACAAAAAAAATATATATTTTATTATTTTTTTATGTTTATTCAATAAAAACAATAAAATTTTTTTTCAATTTCAATTAAACAGATAAATTACATTTTTAATTTTTGAATATAATAATATACAATAATACAAATGAGAAAAAAAAAATTTAATATATAATTAGAAAAAGCATGATTTACGAGTGAGCAATTTTATCAAAATGTTCGTATATTTTATCTCGTCTGTCAGTAGGTGGTATGTTTGCTGCTTCAGTACAAATTTTTGTCCAAGGATGACAAACATAACTTCCACAACAAATTTTAATACCTTCGCACTAAAAAAATAAAAAAAATAAATTAAATTATTAAACATAAATCTATATTTCTAGATTTTATAATTAATTAATTTTTAATAGTACTTACTGATTGATTATCTAATTCGCACATGGTAGAAAATTGTTGTCCATTTAATGAACAACAAAAATTAAAAATATTCAAAACTATCATTACAAAAAGACAAATTTTTGTAACTCTTTTCATATTATTTATTTATTTTCCAATAGTGAAACTCGTAAAAATAAATTTTAATTGCTTAATAATTCTATAACCTTAATGAATATAATAATCTGTAATTAAAATATATCATTAATATCAATTTTTCAACAATTAATTATAATTAATGTAATTCAATAAAAAAAATTAATTTATATTCACATTTTTTGTTAATAAAATGATTAAATAATTAGTTGCTAATAATAAAACTTTGTTGAAAAAAAATTTTGACACGTTGTTGTTTAACTTCCTTGTTGAGTTTTATGAGAGCTCAGTTTTTTTTTATTTATTGATAAGTCTACAAACAAACGAGAAATGAAAAAATAAAAAATCTATTTTTCATGTTGACTCAGTAGTTTATACGACTATAAAGATAACAATCACACGAAAATTTTACGTGTAAAATGTAAATTAGTTTGAACTTTGGTGACAAGCCAGTTTCCGTAGCATTTTAAAAAATAAATAATTTTTTTTCCCTACATTTAATTACAATAAATAAAAATAATATTTCTAAAACTATTCTAAATAATACCAATAATTCAATATATTTTTTTTTACAAGAAAAAAAAATTGCTAAAATAATTAATTCAAAAATTCCCGCGTTAACAGCGGTGATTATCTGAACTACTTTGTCTGACATTTTGGAATAATTTCTGTCCTTATTTTTCTCTTTCTTTTTGCTTCACGACTTCCAAGTCCTGATCACGTTTGTTTTATCGTTAAAAAAACATGGGTTTCGAAAATATTTGGTACAGCCATCCCCGCAAATACGGCCAAGGATCAAGATCCTGGTAAGTTTATTAATTTTATTATTTCAATTAGCTTTTTAAATTTTGTCTGATTGACGAGTCAATTCACGACAGATCAATCAACACAGTACCGGGTTGACATAACCTCAAAACAATATTCATTTGGTGGTTATTACAACAGGGACATAAATTTTTTCTTTTATTTATTATTTAAATTATCCATTTATTGTTGTTAATTTTAAATTGTTTTTACTTGCAGCCGTTCATGTGCAAACAAACATGGTATCATTCGTAAATATGGCTTGAACATTTGTCGTCAGTGCTTCAGAGAATATGCCACTGACATTGGCTTCAAAAAGGTAATGCTCCTAAAAAATTTTCCACATTTAATTTATAAATTTAATATTCCTAATGAATGTCATTTTAATTTCATTTATTTTAATATTATTTTCAGCTGGATTAATTTCTTCAATATGTTTTTAAAAAATTACACAAAATTGTACTTTTTCAATAATTTTTTTTGATAAAGAAAACAAAAAAAACAAACAACATATCTTTATTTTTTAATCCTTCTTATTATTATTAACAATTTAATTTTTTGTTGGTAATAATTTTACAACAGTGCTTTAGATTATATCGAAAATTTATTTTTATTTTTATTGGAAAAGTATTACTATTGCTAAGCATTGCAGAGTTTAGGCTTGTTTATATATTGATTATTCAAATAAATTAAATATTTATTTATTATTTAGATAATTACACAGCTATGTGATAAATTTATTATTTTATTATTAATAGTTTGTATGGATAGTGTGACAGGTGCCCTTATTTAGTCATCCATGTTTTTTTTTTTTTTTTCTCTAAACGTTGCTAAACGTCATTTAATATTCATTTCAATTTTTAATAATCATTAAATTCATTTGTCTTTTTATTCTATAACATGACCTTGATCATCCAAGAATCAATAATAAAAAAATTACCAACCTTTTGTTATTAAAATCAAACAAATTAACATTTTAAATTTTAAATAAATCAATAATTTCATTACTCGACAAATTAACATTTTAAAAATTTACCAATAATTAAATTGTGTTGTTAAATCAATTAAAAAATAACCATTTTAACAATAAACTTAAATAAATAATAAAATAAATAAATAAGTAATAAACAAACAAAATTTATCAATAAAATTTTTTAAATAAAAAAAATAAAATTCATTCACATAAAAACATTAATAATTATTACTTGAATTAAACAAATAATAAATTAATTAATAAATTTTAGTAAAAAAAATCAATAATAATTTCGGCCCTTTAATAGACAAAAGCTATTTTATTTCTTGCGTCTATTTTAAAATGTGTAGCGCAGGTCAAGAGGCTCCATCATTAAAACCACGTTGGTAATTTGGTATTACGTTTTCCACCAACAAATAATATATATTATTATTATAATTATATTATTATTATTTATTATGATAATTATTACAAGTGTGTTAAGAATTAGGAGAGTATAAATACACAGCGAAATACCTACTAACAATTTACTAAAATAATAATAAAATAGAAAAATAAATAAAACGATATCAGGTGCTGCCACGTCTCCGACAAAATTGTGATTACAATTGAATTGTAACATTTTTTTTTTTTATTTTTTTTTTTTTATTTTAACTTAACGCTCTACTTGTTATTATTATTATCGTTATTACTCCATTAAACCTAGTACAATACTGATTTATGTTGAACGAAAAAATATGCTCTTTTTTAAAATAATCACTCAACGTGATCATTAAATTTTTTTTGACATTTTAAAAACGATAAATAAATCAAGTACTTGATAGATTAATTAATTTAAATTTTACATTTTTCTAGACAATTTGTCATTAAAATAGTGATAATAATCGAAAAGAAATTTCGATTATTTAGTTTATTCGCTAGAGAAAATTTTTATTTTTTGACAGATTGTAAAAAATTCATTTTTATGATTACATTTGTCTATGTTAAGACTTATGTTAAAAACGCGAAAGTTGTTTTTGACTATCATGCAGTAGTTCGAGGTCAAGAGAATGGGTCTAGAAAAAATAAATAAATAAAATAATAATATACAAAAGAAAATTGAAAAAAAAAAAAAAAAAAACTTTCAGCAATTTTCTTCTTCAATTATTACTAAGAAACTAAATAATTAAATAAAAATAATTAATTAAAATTGGTACTTATAAATAAATAAACAATCATTTAAAAAAAAAAAAAAATCAAATTACTCAATTACCTTAAAATAAAAAGCATTTAATTATTTTCAAAATAAAAAAAATCAGTTTATATATATTTTTTTAAAATTTAATTTATTTAATTTATTTTTCAACTAATATATTTGGAATATTGCCCAAAACGACATATATATTTTAGTATTTTATGTCAAATAAATAACAAAAAAAAAAAAATTCAAATAACAATAATTTATATATAAAATAAAAAAAATTAAAAACAAGGAAATTAAATAACGATAATATTTAAATAATGAAAAAAACAAGCTTATAGATAAGAGTGTATATATGTGAGATAATAATAATGCTAACAATAATAAAAAATAAAAATAATATCATCAAGACGTAGTAGATAGTTATGGGTAGAAATAAGAAAACGGTTTTGTGAGTTGCAAGTTATTCTGCGGTACCAGTAGGTAGGGTATAATATAAGAATACTGGTATTGCGACAAGGGGATAAAAAGAGACACAATATAAAAAAAGATAGAGACAACACACACACATTCATGTAATTTATTTATTTAAACTTGGATGAGGGGATTTGAGAGGTGTAGTTTTATTATACTTGAAACGAATGATGCTCAAAATGTGCAAGTCTACTTTTTTTTTCATTTTTATTTTACTAAAAATACTAATTATTTATTATTTAATTTGTTGATAATTTTTTTTTTTCATTTGTTAATTAATTTTCGGACTTAATTTGTTAATTAATTGAAAAAAAAAATGGAGTATTTTGTCTATTATTTGTTGATGTTTTAGATGAAAGTTTTTCGTTTTTTTTTTTGTATTTGATAATGAAAAAAAATTGAGTTGATTGTTTTTATTTGGTAAATTACCTTGAGTTGTTTTATTTTGTACTTAAAAAGGTCAAGGAATTATGATAAATTTTTTAATTTATAATTTGAATTAGTTGCATATAATATTATCATTACATAATTTAACATTGTTGTTAAATTACTTCCTTAATAAACTAATAGATATACAAGAAAAAAAAAAATATAGACCTGAAAATTTTGTCCTTCATTTCACGTCGTTTGGTCCATAGAAATTTCCCTGAAATTGCTTGTTATTTTCTCAATATCAAATTTCAAAAAAGGAAAAGAAAAAAAATGTTTTTTAAAGAATTATATGGCATCGATCGACCTCGCTGAAGATCGCCTACTCTGCAACCAAAGAGACTGCACAACTTGGCTTGAAACAAAAAAGTTGTAAAAATTAAAAAAATAAAAAAAAAGCTCACGCAAGCGCTAAAAGACTTTTTGTGTTACAAGCTGTGTCATAATGTAAAAAATATAAAGAGACAAACGAAATTTCTATTTAGAAAAATAATTTTCAATATTAAAAATAAAATATTAATATTAATTTAACATATGTTTTCTTATCATTATAATTATCATTATTAATTTTTTATATATTTAATTTGTATATGTGTTTGTTTAACATGTATTTATAAATGTTGAAAATGAGTGAGCTTGTGGAGTTGTGGTGGGCAGTCAGGTTGCTCGATAACATTACTTCACGGCTTCCCCAACAACACACAGCCTCACAATTTTTTTTTTTTTTTTTAGATTATGTATTTTAACATATATATGTATTATTATTTCATACACAAATATATATCATCCTATGAATTTTAACTTGAATAACAACACCGATAAAAAAAATAACGAACGTCGCTAAATTTTACAATAAAATTATAATTTTTCAACTTTTTTTTTATTGTTATTAATTATTATTATTATTGTTTTATTTTTTTTTTTAATGAATTAGCAATTTATTATCACGACTGGAAAATTTTTTAAATGTTTTTTTTTTTTATTTCTAAATTGCATTAAAATTTGTTATCTTTATCGAAAAACTTTTTGTTTTTTTTTTTTTTCTACAGTTTAAATAAGGCTGTTGATGAATTAATTTTATTTACAAATATTATAACTTTTAGTTGTGTAATTAAATAGCAATAATAAAAAATAAAAAGTTAATTTAACAAGAGGTTAAAAAACTCCAATAGAAAAAACATTGATTTCTAACGTTAGAGCGAAATATTTTTTTTTTTTTTTGGAGTAAACTTTCAGAGTAAACTTTTGGAGTAAATTATTTATAAATTTTTTTAATTTGTCAAAATAGTTTACAGCTTAAATATAGCTAAATTTATATAATTAAAAATTTTTTTTTTTAGTTATAAAAATTAAAGTACTCCAACAAAATGTGTGACATTAATCGCCCTTGGTAGATATTGTTTCTAGGTCCCCTCAAACATGCATATGTATAGCTAAAATAAAAGCGAAATGAGGAAAAGACAGAGAAAGAAAAAGAGAGTGTAAGTGTACTTGAAAAAGATAAAAAAAAAATTTTTAAATCATTGATATAAATCGAGTCCCCACATGGAAAAATAAAAACGAGCAAAATCCAGCTCTGTCCTCGGGGCCTTGTTTATTATAATCCAGCACGTACCATCTCGTCTTATTTTATTTGTGAAAATATATATAAAAAAATAATCATTCAACTGAGACGTAAATTAAAATAAAATTTAATTGATTGGAGCAAAAAAAAACCTATCCGCTAGACAAAAAACAAAATCGCAAAAACGAGTAAATTTCTTTGATATTTATCTAAAAAAAAAAAAAAAATATTTCGATAGAAAAATTAGTGGGGGGTTAACTAATAATAAAAAAAAAAAAAAAATACTTTTCACCCCACTAGTAGCCTGTTTTTCAGACTTTTAGTTGTTGAATTTTTCTATATCCCCACACTGATCAATTTGTGTTTTATCGGAGCAGTATATGCTCCATCATTTTGTCTTTATTTTAACATCACCTATCTCCTTCTAAACTTTATTTATTTATTTATTTTTTTTTTTTCATTTATCATTGTATTTGTGTGTGTGTGTATTAGTGAATTTCTATTGGACAAATTCAGGTACACATTCAAAGTGTAATATTGCCATGTAGATGGCAGTTACATAGGCCATTGTGAAGCGCAAGCAGCAAGCAACCATCATCAGTGCCACCAGCTCCAGTCGACTTTCGACAATCAATTTGAATACATCGTAGTACTCATACCGCTCGATATTTAAAAATTACAAAGTTTAAATTAAAAAAAAAATACAGTTTAATCATCTTTAAAAAAAAATAAATAAACCATATGTATATTTATTTGATTTGAAATTAAAAAGTGAAATTTTTATAAAATGAGTTATTGTGATAATAAAGATAAAGAAAATTATTTAAATATTGATTGTAATATTGTTGGTATTAATGGACATCAAGAAAACGGTCCAGGTGACATTTACGAGGTAAATCGTATGAAGGACGTTAAGGTGGTGGTGGATTCGACGCCTTCGGCTATGGAAGACGAACAAACTATCACAGCTCCATCTGATAACGGAAATAATCAACAAATTAACAGGCTTGCCAACGTGGCAGATAAAAAAAAAAAGGTAAGAGAAAAAAAAAAAAAATTTTTTAAATTTTTTATTTTTATTATTTAACAATAATTAATTGATTAATTGATATTAATAATAATTGTTTATTAATTGGTATTATTGACTTGGAGCACTTGGAGCTTTATAAATGATAGAAATCCTGATTTTTTAGAATTTTTTTTTGATTTTTTTTTATTTAAAAATGGAGAATTGTCGGTAAAATAGATAATTTCTTTTCTTTGTCTTTTAAAAATTGATTTTTTGATGATTAATTGAAATGTTTTTGAATTAATTTTACAGATGAATGATAAAAAGTCATGGAATTCGAGGAAATGTGGAGGAAATACGAGTGGAGGTGATGATAATCATGATGTGCTGTCGAAAAAACGTAAAACACGACGTGGTAAACCAAAGCCTAGAAATATTAAACCATATTTGAAAAATACATTGTATCCACGTATAAGATGTCATTCAAATAAACAAATTAAAAAAAGTACACAGCCACCAGCACCATATAATACAACACAATTTTTAATGGAAGATCACAGTGATTTGCCAGAATTTGAACCAAAACTTGCTGAAGGAAGTGGAATAACGACAACAACAACAACATCTTCATCATCATCATCATCATTGACAACAATACCACCATCATCACAAATGACAACAACATCATTATCATCAAATGTACAAGAATTATTTCAAAAACCAAATCCACCACCAAGAACAAGAGACTCAAGTTTTAGTATTGATTCTGAAGATGATTATTTTTATTCATCACCAGAGGATGAAGAAGAATTTTTAACAAAAGAATTTTCAAGTGCATATGAAGATTTACATGCTGAAAGATTAAATTCACTTAGTAAGCATGATTTGTTACAAGAATATTTACTGCTTGAATCAAAACTTGAACATATTACAAAACGTATGAAATTAAAAAATATACAATATGATGATGATAATAATAAAACAACAACACCAACAATAAATACAGATGATGTTGGAAAAAAATTAAAATTTTATCAACAAAAAATTGATGATTTATTGCAACAAAATGATCAATTAAAACGTGATAATGAAGCATTAAGAGGTAAAAGAAAAAATTCAGTATCAAGTATTGACAGTGAGAGTGATTCAGATGATAGTAGTAGTAGTAGTAGTTCAACAAGTAATCATTCGGATAATAGTGCTTGTGGTGATAAAGATAAAAGTGATTTTGATAAAAATTTATTAGAAGAAGATATACATTCTGATGATACCAGCACCAAGGATAGCAGTTCACCAATGCATTCAAATTCAATACAACAAATTAAAGTTATTGATGGAGTTGCTATTTAATCATCAACATCATCATCATCCTCATCAACATTATCATCATCAATATTATCATCATTATCATCATCATCATAATTATCATCAGTAAAAGCAGCAACATGGCCAATGATTCTTCAACATCACCAACTAAATTTATGATTATCTTTTATTATTTTCATAAAATATTATTAACATTCGTGATTATTATTATCATCATCAACAAAAATCATCATTTTTTGGGTTTTTTTTTTTTAAAAAGCTTTTTTTTTATTGATTAATTTAAAAACTTTTCTTTTTTTTTTATTTAATACATTCACAATGTAAAATCTTCTAAATGACCCAAATTTTTGTTAAATATTTTTTTATTTAAATTTGCACAATGATGATTTGAAATTATAAAAAAAAAAATATATAATTAAATAATAATAGTAATCATGATTAGTATACATAATAGTAATCATAATTAGAAAAAAAAAATAATAATTATTGATCGTCATAAAAAGGAGATTTAAGATTAAGAAAAAAACAAAAAATTTTAAATAATAATACAAGGCTGCAGACCATCAACTAACGTTCGGGTGCTCATTACTATGTAATTTAATTAATCATCAAAATATAATAAGAGTAAATAATATATTTTAAATGCAGCGCATTTAAAATTCAAGTATTACAACCACAAGATTGGTAGATAAATTTTTAAATAAAAAAATGTTTTTCATAAAATGATAAATAATTTTTTTCTCAAATGTACAATTGTATAAAAAAAAAAAAAACAAAAAAATGAAACAAAAAATTAAATAATAAGCATTAGTGTTAGTTTATGGTCTGGATATATGTATAAAAAAAATATGTATAAGTATATGTGTATATATTATTATTATTTTTAAGTTAAAAATATTATTTAATTAATTTTTTTTTTTCCAATTCCAAAACTTCCTGTTTTCCTTAAAAAAAAAACAAAAAAAAATTTTATCAACGTACTCGATATAATCGAAATAAAAATCCCAAATTTATTTACATTATATATTTCATTAAATAAATTAATACTAAATAAAATAGTTAACGAAAAAAAAAAAAAAAAAACGACAACAAATAATAATTTTTTTTTATTTATTTAAAAATATTTGGAAAAAAAAAATTTTATATATTTATTTTATTTAATTTTTTATTTGTTTTTAACCTTTTACAATTTTTTTTTTTTTGTTAAATATGTGTACATGGATTATGACCATGTTGATCCAGTTAATTAGTATAAATAAAATAATTTAAAAAAAAATAATAAATAGGTTCTAATTCGATTAACCAAGTCGACAAAGAAATTGTGATATGCGATTTGTGATATCAGCCATATTGTAATTCCGAGTTAATTAATTTGTCATGTATGAAAAAAAATAATGCAACTAAATGATATGCACTTTTTATGAGCTGATTTTATGACAAAAAAAAATAATATAACAATAATTAATTTACACTATTTAAAACAGCAAAAAATCTTAAAAAAAGAAACTAGCTGTTGACCTCATTGATTTTGTTTTTTAAATCAAAAAAATCATTTATTTGTTTTTAACATAAGCTGTAATTAATTTAATCAATTTATAAACAATCATTATCCATCCCAGTATCCAAGCAAAAACGATCAATACTCGTGTTTTATTTTTTATCATGTGATAAATACAAAGAATATTAAAAAAATCTATATGAAAAAAAAAAATATTTCTTGTTATTATTGATTATACTAATTCATAAATATAAAAAAAATATAATTTACTTGATGTATGATTAATTGAATAATCATCATCAGTCAATCATGTGTCACACTGAATAATTTATTTAAATTATTTTTTCATCAATCCGCCATATTATGACATAATTTCTCTCGAGTTTTAAATTCCATCACCAGGTGGCATTTTCCTACTGCACATTTTTTTTTTTTTTTTACTTTTGCAATTTTTTTTGGAGTAAAATCAAAGTAAATATTATAATTATTAATAATAACAATAATTATGAAGATTGGTGCAAAGTGGGATAATGTCATAATGATGAAAAATATTATAACATCAAAAATAAAAAAAAAAGAAATGAAATTCGTTGATTCTAAAATTAGAACAATGACATAATAGTCAAAACAAGATGATAAAACTATTGTTGATAAATGTATTGACCCAATTTGGAAGTCTTAAATAACGTCTAAAAAAATACCAAGTGATTTATCAAAAATAAAACAATCAAAAGCTTGATGTTTTGAAGAAAATTTAATAAAAATAAAAATGGATACACCACAAACACCAATAACACCAATAAATAATTTATTTAATTTATTCAGTGCTGAACATGAAAATGCATTAAAACAAGGTATTTACAATGGCATTGGATTATTTATATTGAGTATTGTTTGTGTAGCAAGTTATGCTCTTTATATCATCTTGTTACCATTTGTTAAACCATTAATTTGGGCATTACTATGTGGAAGTGTACTATTTCCAGTTAAATTATACATAACAAATACAGTACAATCATGGTTCAAAGACATGGATGATTATCATGAACCATTGTTGGTTAATTTAACAATAGTACCATTGAGAATTATTGACAATTTATCAGAATGTTTAGGTAAATTTGTTCATCAAAAAATTAAATATGTTGGAATGTTCTTTTCAATTATTGGAGTTATGATATTATTTTATTGGTATACACCTGGATTTTTCATAACAATTGTCTGGAATTTATTTCAATTTGGAATTGAATTTATTGTATTTATAATCAACAATTGTAATATTTATTTGGTAAATTTATTTGTCGAAATATTTATCAATAATTTGCTTGGCTTGATTTAATATTTTATGGATTTTTTTGTTTACAGATTTTTACAATAACTGTTGGTTATGTTATTGTACTTTTAATCTATTGGAAACCAAATAATTCATCAACATTTAATAAAATATCATTAATCATTTGGTCAATATTTAGTTTATATTTATCAAATGTATTTGGTATTTATCAAGTTGCTGTATTTTTAACTTTGCAAGTATTTTTCATCATTGGATTTGTATATGAAGTAATATTAATAATGGAAAATGAAGAAATAAATATTGTTGAAGCTGTACAATTGATTATATTTGGTTCTGTTACATCTGATGATTGTAAAAATTCATCATCAGATGATGATAAAGATAAACAAGATATTGAAGATGAAAAAATTGATAAATTTATTGATGAATCATCAGTACCAACATCAACACCAAATGACAATATAACACAATTAAATAAAAATAAATTAAGCTCAATACGTAGATCAATGTCAATGGATTATGGAAGACAACCAAGTTCATTAAAAACAAAAAGACTTAATAAAAAATCATACATACAAAATCCAAGAATAATAATACGTGATAGAAATATATTACGTAAAATTCGAAATGAATTATCATTAGATTTAAATGATGATAATGTTGATACTGGAAAATATATGTATGGTGCAATGTGGGCATGTACTGGTATGTTACTTTGGAAACAAAAATGGATATTAGCATTTTTAATAATACCAATTGTATGGTACATAATAAAACAAACAAGTCGTTCATTTGGTTTATCAAAAATTATTAAAAATCAATTAAAGCCAATGATTGAATACGTAAAAAAATGGTATGATCAAAGACAAGATGCAATTTTACCAATTCACATTAGAGGAATTTACAAATTATATATTATTATTGATAAAAAATTACGTGATGTATTAAAAGGTTCAGTTGATGCTGTTGCAACAATAATTGTTATATTTGGTCTGATAATATTTTTATTTTGTTCATCGATATTTATAATAATACAAATATATGGTGAAGGAATGCATTTGATACAAGTTACTGGTGAAATATTAAATTCAACACTTGTTAATAATCCAGATATTGATTGGTTACCACAACAATGGGAAGAATCAGTTAATAGTTTACTTGATAATGCATATACATATGGAAGAACAGCAATATCAGATGGTATCAAGGGACTTGTTAAAGATATGGAACATACAAAAGCTGAAATAATTGAAAAAAAAGTTATTGAATTATGGGATAGATTATATCAAGCATGGATGCAATCAACTGAACCAGATGATTTAATTGGACCAACTGTTGATGTATCAGCAGCAGCAACTGTATGGCAAAGTTTAATTGAAAATTATAATAAAATACCAGGTGTATTTAATATGAGTAGTTTACAAAATTTTGCTAAAGATAATATTGGTATATTATTGTCTGTTCTTGATTCTGTATTACGTATTATCAAAGGTAACATGTCAATTGTCATGAGTATATTTAGCGAGCTTATGTATGTTGTATTAATAAGTGGATCAGTACTTTTGAATTTTACACTTAGTACTGTTGTTTTTTTTACAACATTATTTTATTTATTGAGCTCGAGTAATAAAATTTATAAACCAATTGAACTTGTTGGTGTCTTTAGTCCAATTAGCTGCAACAGGTATTTATTCTATCAAAATTAAATATTGCATTTCACTTGTTCATCTTGACTAATTGTTATGTTTTTTTTTTTCATTTAATTTAATTTATTTTCATGTTCATTATCATTATCATGAAGCATGGATAATAATTTTGGAGGGTATGTTTTTTCGAAATTAATACTTCAAGTAGAAATAAAATTATTAATTAATTTTGGATGTTATTTTGTTTTTTGTTGCAGTTTTGCAAATGCATTGCAACAATCAGTTAATGGTGTATTTGCAGCGACATTTAAATTGGCATCATTTTTTGGAATGTGGACATGGTTTATTCATAATTTATTTGAAGTTAAAATTGTATATTTACCATCAGCATTTGCATCTGTACTTGCAGCAGTACCATTTCTTGATGCATATTTTGCATGTATACCAGCAACAATTGAACTTTGGTTTACCAGGGGTCCAATGATTGCTGTGTTATTTTTTATATTTCATTTTTTACCATGTAATATTGTCATTACTGATTTCTACAAGGAAATAAAAAGGTATGCTTTTTTTTTTTTTTATAGTTTAAAGATATTTTTAAAATACTTTAAGCGTTGGTCTTGATTTTTGTTAATTTTATATATTTATTTTTGTTATTTTCTAGTGGGGGACATCCATATTTAACAGGCCTATCCATTGCAGGTGGTATATTCTGTCTAGGAGTTGAAGGTGCTATTTTTGGACCTCTACTTTTGTGCTGTATCATGGTTGTGATTAATTTAAGTCGTAAATATATGCAATCAGTTAATGTTGATAATTATGATGCACTTGCATCAACATTTAATCAACCATCTTTTACAAATTAATATTTAAAATTTACATATTTTTTAATAATTTGCAACAAATAAATAGCATCAATGTCATCATCAAACCGTCCAAAAAATATTGCGCTTCTTTCAACAATAATTAAATTATTTTTCTATAAAATTAATCCAACAAATTAATCTAATAATTAAATTTTTTTATTGTTTTTTTATTTTTTTTCTAGTCAGTTTAAAAAAAAAATAAAAAATGCCAATCAAGTAAAATTAAATTTTGTTTTTTTTTTCATTATTTATTTATTTATTTTGTAAATAAATAAATAAATATTATTATTATTACTATTTTTCGAATGTTTAAAATGTCATTTTATTGAGAAAATTTTTTGTAAAATATTTTGTAGATTAATTATTAAATTTGGTTATTATTTGTTTAATAAAAAAAAAAAAAAAAATTCAATTCAAAATGTTAAATTTAATTTATACAATAATTGTTATTATTTTATTTATTTTGGGTTGTTTAATTGGACTGGAAATTTATATTCATCGTGATACATATTTTTCATCGTAAGTTTATTTTTAAAAAAATATTAATTTAAGCAATCTAAGCAAATATCATTTGTCAACATTGGATTTTGGTAAATTTGACCAAGTGCAACAAGTGTAAATGTTTGTATGATATTTTCAATATTTTTTGATTTATCAATGTAAAAATATAGCTTCTTTTTATCACCATGTAGCATGTGAAAGCCATTATCTGAAAATCTGCCAGTAAAATAACCACCAGCATCAAATTGTACGAATAATTGACTACAAGCTGATTTAACAGTGACTCTGTGCTTGTCATAAAATTCATTGTGCTGCTGACGAGATGAATCAATCGATGCAATTAATTTACATGCTGGAAGATCAATATGTTTTGGTGAAACAGGATAAGCATAATTAACTGGAGCCAATTGTTTACCACTTTGATTTTTCAAAACAAGCTCAAAAATACAATTATCATCTGTACAATTGCCTCTCTTCATGAGCTCATCAACACTCAGTGTTGTTACTTCAATGGCTTTATTTGCTCCAACATAAATACCAGGTACTTTAAAAGTATAATAATTTGTTTGAATGTTATTCCAAAGCTTATAAACATTAACATCAATAAAACAATCACCAAGATCAGTCAATAAATCTGTGATAATATAAATAACAATATCATTTGCCAATGTAACACGTGAACTAACAATAACAGGAGCAAAAAAATTTACAGCATAATGATGCAGTAATTTCCAACGTCCAATGTAATCAATTGATGACCATGTTGGTGCTGCCCATACGTCATTTAATTGCCAATAAAGTGCACCCATTGTCATGCCCTCACCAGCATCATTAATACTACTTTTAGTTTGTCTATATGATTCAGTTTGAACCTTCATAGCTTGTGCCTGATTAACCTGGCTAAGATAAACATAACTTTCAAAATCTTGCTTTGAATTATTTGTCTTTGGAATATTAAGATTCTTAGCAATCAACAATTTCATGTATTGATCACCACCCAGAAGATGTTGACGATGTTTAAGAAATTTCGAATCAAGTACAAGATCTTCATTTGGTTTTTTTGATGCTTGACCAAGTGTTACTATTGACGGGTATGATTGAAAACCATATTCAGATGAAAATCTTGGAATTTCATATGTCAGTATATCCCAACCATCAAGAAAATAATTATAACGATGTGTATCACCGTAAATTAATAAATATGGATCTGTTTTAACGTAATCATTGTCATCTGAGTATTTACCATTTGTTGGACTTGATACAATATATGGTCTTGTTAAATCATATTTATTAATTTCTAATTTAATTGTATCAACATAAAGTTTAATATAATCATCACGATATATTTTTGAATCTTTAGTACCATACCAATTACCATAAAGTGCAGCTTCATTTTCATTATTACCAGCCCATATGACAATTGATACATGTGTTTTTAATCTCCATAAATTTTGTTTAACTTCAATTTTAACTGATTCAATAAATTCTTCATTTGTTGGATACATTGAACATGCAAACATAAAATCTTGCCATATCATTATTCCATATTCATCAGCAATATCATAAAATTCATCTGTCTCATAAATTCCACCACCCCAAATACGCATCATATTCATATTGGCTTCTTTTGAATAACGTAATAAATGTTCTCTAATTGTTTTATTATTTGATTGTTGAATAAATATACTTGTTGGTATCATATTACTACCTTTTGCAAATATTGATATGCCATTTATATTAAAATAAAATGACAAACCATTTGCCAATGGTTTTTGTACAAGTTCAACTGTTCTGAAACCAATTCTTTTAGTTTTTGTTATTGATGATGATGATGAGGATGTTGTTAGAGTTGTATTTAACTTGTAAAGATTTTGTTTTCCATAACCATTTGGCCACCATCTGAGTATTTTTGATTCATCAACAGTCAGGCTTACAGAGACAACTGTTTCATTTACACCAGATGATATGGATATATTTTTTGAGCAAGATATCAACTCGGCTGCTTGCTTGGGTTGATCGTCAATGATTAAAATTACTTCTAGAATACCTTCAACTGGTTTAGTGGGACTATTGGAGACCACTTCAAGACCAACAGTAACATTTATTATCCATTTATTGTTTTTATCAAGATAAACATCAATAGTATGATCAATTATTGTTGCATCTTTTACTGCAACAATTTCAACATCTCGCCAAATACCAGATGAAGGTATTGCTGGTCCCCAATCCCATGAAAAACTTGCTTGCATTTTTCTGATATGATTAACATGACATTCACCTTTGTATGATGATGGTACACATGTTGGATATACTGTATAATTTTTAGACTGATTTTCAAAAGCTTCTGTTGCTTTTTTTATTGGTGAATCCAATATGACTGTTAAGGTATTTCGATCCTTCTGTAATGATAAATTTATTATTTATTTTAGTACTAGCTGTTAGTAAAACAACACAAAGTAATTGTTAAATATTTACTTTGATATATTTTTTGACATCAAAAACATAACGAATGAACATGTTGCTGGTATAGCCAATGATATTGTCATTTAGCAATATTTTTCCAAATGTATCGACACCATGAAATACCAGGATTATTCTCTCGGCATCATATTCATCATCAGTAAGTGAAAAATAATTTGTAAATGTAACACTACTGTTGCCAATCCATCTTTGTATCAAGTCATTGTCATCAACAAGTGGATCATCAATTTGCTCACGTGGAATTATTGAATAGGAATCTTGAGGTATTGAAGTATTGATTCCTAATTTAAAATTAATATAACAAATATTATATTGATTGTTTTATTTATTTTGTTTATGAAACTTACCATAATTATGTTCTCCAGTTATTTGAACGTACCAATCATTGTTAATTTTTTTACAATAAACAAAACAAATAATTGAATAAATAATTAATATTATTTTCATTTTGTTTACGTGTTTATTTATTTAATTTATAAATATTCTAACCAAGTTAAGACGTGGTATAGTTTGACGTAACAAGTGATAATGATGAGTCGATTATATAATTTTCATTGGCTGTTTTGATAAAAAAATATATTGAATATAATAAATGATGGAGTTATTGTTTCGATTTGAGATATTGCAATGATTAAATTTTTAAGATTAATTATCAAATTTTATCAGGTGATAATTATGATAAATATTAATACATGATTACTTTCTTGTTTTTAATCTAAATAACTATTTTTTAATTTAAATTTTAATGTAAAATATTAATAAAATGAAAATGAAAAATAAAAAAAATAAAAGCAATTGAAAAAGAAAAAAAAATTCATATTCAAATTAGAAAATAAATTTGAAATAAAAATTAGTGGTATTTGTACAAATTATTATTATAGACAAATACACTTTTGTAAAATTTGAAATTTTTTACTTTATTTATTTATAAAATAATTATATATGTAACTGTTTTTTTACATTCTTATTTTTATTAAAAATAGGTTTGTTTTTATTTCGAAAGTTACATTTATTTATCCAAGGAAAAATTGGTAGATCTGATTAGATTAATCATCAAATTAGATCTGATTTGATCTGGTCAAATCTACCGATTTTTCCCTGGGTATAATAAAATTCCATTTGAATTAGAATAATTAATATCTTAGCTTTAATTTCAGAATAAAATAATAATTATAGAGACTTTAAATGCAAATCCATATAAGGAAAATATACCCTAAAAATAAATAAACTGTATGACAAATAATTATTATGTCGGTATTTAATTTTAAATATATATCTCAATATCAAATACAGTATACTATAAAACTAGCAAACGGAGCTGGCGAAAATTAATTTATTATAACCAAACGCATAAGTAGAATTTATTTAAAATTTACCAATAGTTAATAAAAGATATATATTGGTTTTAAATAATTTTTATTGAATGATATTATTGTTTTGACCCATTTTATATATTCAAATTTAGAAGCTTTAAAAAGACGGAGAAAAGCTGGAAAAAAATCGGAGGAAATTCAAAAAAAAAAGTCGGAGAAAGAGCGGAGAAATTTTCTAGGCCAAAAAAAAAAAAAACGAAACATATGTTTCTCCGCCACGGGCAATTTTTATATTCAAAATTATATGATAAAATTTAATAATTATTGATTTATTATAGTTTAAATTATAATTTCTAAAATATATAATATTTTTAATATAAATTTTTCAATTAATTAATCAATAAATTTATAAGCGCATAATTGTTTATTAAATTATATTTTTTAATAATAATTATATTATAAAAAACATTTAAAAATCAAAAATAATAAAAATTTTTAATTATCATTGTTCCATTTGATGCAGAGTTTTTCTTTAACTCAAAAAAGTGCATAAATCCAATAAATTATTTAAATGATGTCAAAACTGTGAGGTAAGACACAGCTGTACGTACGACCTAAAATTAAAACAAATATTAAAATTATTTACAAATTAAATAACACAATAATTTACATAAAAAATCATAACTTATATTTTTTTAAATCTAAATAAACAACCTGGCTAAAATTTTCCATATTTAATTCATAAAATTTTCCAGCTGTTAGATAACAAGGTCTGGTGCTTCTAACAAGCATCAGCCAAATTAATTTTTGTGATTTAATTGACAAGCTAGACCAATCACACTCGTAACTAAAACAAAACAAGCCAAAATAAATCATCCAATAATTAAATAAATAAATAATTTTGCTTACATTGAATCAAAAACTTTACCACTGTCATCAATCAGCTGTTGACTTGGTAATGTATTAAAAAATAAATGTACAATTTCTGCAATAGTGTAAGCAACAAATTTCAATCTGACATCTTGATTATCCCATCTAAATATCGTCTAAAATAAATAATTATTAATTAATATTTAAACAATCAAAGACCTCTTAGAATTTCTAATTATTTGATGTAGAAAAATGCTAATAACTTCAACACCTGTTACGCTGATTGCTATCATATTAATCAATACCACAAATCCATACATTACTGTAACTGTTGATTCAATAAAATCAGCAAATCTTTAAACAATAAAATCCTAATAAATTACAACAACTCAATGATAAAATTAATTAAATTAAAATCATCTTTACGTAATGGCACGTTTATGCATCAATATAGCATAATTTATAATATTTTTTTCATCTTTTTCAGATATTTTTTCATTTAATTGCTTCAAAACATGTCTTGAAAATTGAATATTATTAAAATTATTAATAAGTTGATATTTGTAATTGATAAAAAAATTTTTTTTAATAATTACCCAATAGTACCAAAGAGTCCACAACAATGTTGAACCATCACCATGATAAATGCATCTGTTACCCATAAAAATGTTACTGTTGTCGTGCAAGTAACTAGACCATGTAAAACAATTAAATAAAAATAATCATCCAAGTCAACTTTATAATCTGTTTCGAATGGAGCTATGTTTTTTCTTGTCTCATTGAGAGGTATGATAATGTCCAGTGCTTTTGGAATAAATGAACAGCCAATATACATTGAAGCTGAAATCATAAGATAATCTAAAATTTTAAAAAATTAAATAGTTAATATAATTTTTTAATTAATTAATTAGAAATTGTATAATTTTTTTTTTTTATCATTGATAGCTTTAATCAATGATTTTGATGAATGATTCATTATTAATTACACATGTATGTTAAAATTCTTTGACGTCCTTTGGCAGCATTTATATGCATTATTTTATTTGTCGATGTTTTTTCTAAATATTCCCAATCATTTCTCATTTTGTCAATAATATCTTTTACCTATAAATAAGATAATAGTCTTGTTCATTAATAAATTAATAATCGATAGATGGAAAATATAATTAATTTGATGGCAGATAAATTATTGATATGAATAAAATAATAACAGCAATTTATTTGACAATAACACTTGCAATTTTCATTTTAAATTTTTTAATTTGTTTATTTAATTTGTTTATTGGTATTTTTTTTACATACCATTTTTTTATTACTGGCTAATAAATTAAATTTAATAAATGCTACGAATATTGTCATTGGTGATGGTAAACATGGAATGACTTCACGAAAATCTCCTCGAATGCCGTAAAAATAAAAAAACTGTAAAAGATAAATTAAATTAATTGCTTAAAAATTATTTTTTTAACAATAATATAAATTAATTTTATTTATTAAATGAAATTAGTTAAAGTCTAATAATTTATGTACGAAATTTAAAGAAAAAAAAAAGTAAATTGCAGTGAAAAATAAAAGTATGTTAATAAATTAAAAAATCGAAAAAAAAAATTTTTTAAAATCGAAATTAAATTCTGTAATTTATAGAATAATTTAATATTGATATAAATTAAATAATAAAAAAAAAAATTTCATGAAATTTATATTTAAAATTTTTAAAAAAAAAAAAAAAAAAATCGGGTAAAAAAAATTTATTTTAGTAAATTAAAAAATCGAAAAATAAATAAAAATAATTGAAATTAAATTTTGTAATTTATAAAATAATTTAATATTGATAAGTATATAAATTAAATAATAGAAAAAAAATTTCACGAAATAAGTCCTTAAAAAAACATATGATTTTTCAATTTAAAAAATTATTTCAAAATAGTAACTGACTTTAAAAACAAAAAAAAAAAAAATTATTCAACGATAGTATTTAAATATATTAAATTTATTTTTATCACCTCTGCTATGAGCAAAATAATAATTGGTCCAGTATGCAAAATTCTAATTGTTAATTTTGTTGTGAATGACTGTTCTGGCCATGTGCCACAAAGCATCATTCCAATTCTGTTTGCCTTGTAATATCCCGTCTCGAATAGAAACATTTTGTTTTATTTTTCTTCCCCAGCCAAATGAACAGAAAGATTTCGATATCCCTCGGATATATATTTTTCTTTCAACCCTTTGAAAACGTCAAGTGTCCAAAGTTTTAACTGACGTTTCTTTTATTTTATTATTTTTATCAAGATAAACGTTTTTATCACGAATTTATTTCCCCTTTGATAGAAAAAAACTAGATGCAATTTTCTTTTAATATCAAACAGCTAAATAAACAATAGTAAAATACTTGTCAACTGGACACTTGACACTTGAGTTATTATTTCGAAATCGATATGAAAAATAAAATGACATGTGACATATTTTTATTATTTATTTCATGAAATTATCTATGTTTGCGTGATGCTGAATTTCTTCAAGACAGAATTTATTTACAAATATAAAAAATAATAAATTGTCAAACGCATCTGGTGCATAAAAAAATATTCACGGTGATATTATGTTAGATCGATGCAAAAGGGTTTGAACGTGTGTCACCTGTCGAGGTGAAACTTTTGATAGACTATTTTTTTCTATAATTTTTTCTGGAGAAGAAGCACTTGTACTTCAACAACCAAACAGTTCAGAATAATTTTTATTCAAGTGAATTTTATTAGTCCAATTTATTTATTTTAACAAAATGTGTTTTTAAATTTAAAAAGTGTTTCGATTCAATTTATAGATATAAATTTTAATAGAAAAATTTTTGTTTCAAGTTTATTCAATTTCTGGATGTTTGGTGACAATGTGATGGAAAAAAATTAAAGGAATATTAATAATTATAATGCGTATAGTTAAGCTGTATGTATATTTATTATTGACATTAATATTACTCAAATGATACTGTTACATGGAAATAATGAAAAAACAAAAAGAAAATAATAATCATACAGATTTGGGATATGTGCATTAATTTAAATTACATTTGCGTATTTATTAACAAAAAATTATTGAAAAGTGAGTGTTGAATAGAAGTTGAATCTATTTACTTTATGTTTGTATTATTATTATTATTTTTTTTTGTAATTAAGAAAAGTATTATTATTTATAAAGTGTTATTATTTATTGATGTGAAAAATTAATTTAGTTTTAATTTTTTAGTAGCTTCAATGAGCAAAACAAAACTATTTTTTTTTCATCAAATCTCAAAGTCATTTTAATCTATTAAATTATAAATAATTTATCATTAAATTAATGATAAAGTTCTTTGATTTATCAGCTTTATTTTGATTGAGATAAATTAAAAAAAAAAAAAAAAAAGTAATTGTTCATGATGGAGTATTAACAACACTGTTTGTTGATATTTTTTAAATTGATAAAACAGTTTTTTTGTTATCAAAAATGACAACTAACTTACTGTCAAAAAAATATGAAAAATTACAATTGAAAATAAAATAAAATAATAATAAAATCCCAGTAAGTTCATTGACAACAAAACAAATCATTTTTTTTTTTTTTTTTGGAGTAAATATTTAAATGATTGTTTGTCTTTTTAGATATTTTTCAATTTTATATGTTGTTGGCATTCTTGTCATTGTTGGCTGACGACAGAGGTGAAAGAACAGAACGTTTTTTAAATGATTTTTTATTTTTAACAACTGTAAACTTTTGCTTAGCACCACCAAGTACTGGAAAATCTTTATCAAATTGTTCCTCTTTAATTTTATGATCATTCAATGTAATCTTTTCCAAATTATCAGCAATATTTTCAATATTATTTTCAGCAAAATCGTCAAGTTTATTTTCTGCATTCTGATTTTTATTATCAACTTCTTGTTTAATACTTGGTAAAGTTGTTTGTGATGAACTTGAAGTAAGCATTGTTTTTGATTCAGTATTTGGACGTCTTAATTGTGAATTTGATTCACTAAATGTCGATGATTTATTGTCATTATTCAAGCCTACATGACGAGGAACACCAATATTTTCAAGTTCAGCATGACGTTTTCTTTCAGCTTCACGAAAAGCCTTTCTTCCACTTTTACTTGTTGAAGTTGGTAATTGTCTAAATACAGCTTTATTCTCAGAACACTTGAAAGGATCATAACCAGGTCCATTTATTGGCTAAACAAAAAAATACATCAAATAAACAAAGATAAATAAAAAAAATACATTTAAAAAAAAATTAAAATTCAACTGGTACTCACAGAATCCCAACTTTCTTCATCACAAACAAAATCTTCTTGTCGTTTTATTATATCTTCAAGTGGAAGAATACCAGGCAGTCTTTTTTCATCAGTATTGTACACATATTCATTAAAACTTTTGGCATCAGGACAAGTCTCAATATGATGCTAAATATAAAATAAAAATAATAATATTATTAAATTAATTCAATATTAATCAACACGTGACAAATGAATATAAATATTTTTAATGATTGACTGTGAAACATGAGATGATGATAAAAATAATTCAATAAAAATATAATTTAAAAAACAATAACTTGCCTGAAAAACAATTTTATCAACAATGTGAGTATTGTTGTAAGGACATTTTGATTTTTTAGTCATATCATGATTCTTTTCACACTTGACAAGATGAATTTGCATTCTGTGTTTTAGAATGACATGATGTTTGTCAAGAGGACATATCAAATGATCACTGTCAACCGGCATAATTGCTCCTTAATTTAAACTAAAAAACAAAATGTTTGTTAATTTTCTTGATGATTATTCAATTGACAATAATTAGTTAATATAATTTTAAACTTACTTGATTTTGAGGTTTATTAGTTGCTTGTCAGGTTTTTCACAAATTGTTTAACAGAGTGACTCACAGCCTTCACAGTTGGAGTTTTTTTTTAATATGGAGTTTTTGTGAAACTGTGTGAAACCACTGGAGTCAACACAGGTGGGTAACAAACTAACAACAACCACGTGTTATTGATTTCATTGATCTGAAGTGTGCTCAAGTGAGTACAACAAATGTAAACAAAGGATTCTCCATTTTGTGTCAAAATAAAAACAAAAATTAAAGAAAGAGAAAATAAATTGAAATAAATATGAAGTATAATTTTGAGTAAATAATAATAATTAAATAATAATAATTAAATTAATTTAGACAATAGAAAAAATTTAAATTCTTTTTTAAATTTATAATAAAATAATGTGTAAATAAATTAATATAAAATATTATAAATATCCTACAATTTTTGTTAAATTTTAAAGACAATTTTTCACATATTTTATTGCTTTATTTTTGTGGAAAAAAAATTAAGTTTATCTTGATTTTGTAACACTGTATTCCAGGCAACTTCAAGTTCTAGATTTTTTTTTATTTTGACCTGGTTCAATAGTATTTGTATTTTATTAATAAAAATTATCATCAACATCTTGCTCTAAATAATTATCATCATCATCATCATCTAGGTCTGAATAACTATCATCATCATCTAGCTCTAAAAAATTATCATCATCAAATTCATCACTACTTTCAACATTTCTCTTATCAGTCAAATCACCTTTACCTAACAAAATCTCATCATCATTATTACTTTTTTTAATCCCACAATTATCATCTACATACTCATCATGATCATCATCAGTTATTTCATTATTATTCAATTGATTTTTAGCCCAATATTGTCTAGCTTCCATTCTCCATTTAAATTCCTCCAACTTTTTTCTTTCAATTTTTTCCAATACACGTTTTGCTTGTTCCATTGTAACAACTGGTTTTTTTCGTTCTTCAATATTATCACCAAATAATGCTTCACGTCTTTCAGCATTATCAAGCAATACTTTTCGCTCACATGATTTTAAAACAGCAGCCAGCAATTCTTTCTCCCATGGTCTGTAATTAATTGATGTAAATACTGGCAATTGGTAACATCTTTCTATTGCTCCTTCAATTGGTCCAGCATAATAATTCTCTCCAGCTAAAGCAACTGGCATTTCTTGTTGTTCAAAAAAATTTCTCAATTTTTGGGGGTTTTCTTCTTCTTCTTCTTCATGATCTTTTTTAATTTCTTTTGTAGAATTTTTTGTTGTAAATAGCTTTCCTATCAATTCTGGTATTCTTGTTAATATTTTTATAATCATTTTAATAAAACCCCTGTTGTTATGTTCAGCAATTTTTAATTTTTCATCATTTGTTAATACTTGTGTATTTATAACATGTTTATTAAAAATCATTGCATTACTACGAGGTGGAGTTTCTCTTGACTTTTGATCATCTTTTGATTTAACGTAATTTGGATTTACTGAAAAATCAGCTAAATGACAAAAAGAAAAACCAATTAATTATTATCTGTAAATTATAAATCATCAATAAAATATATAAATTCAATAATAAAATTGTCATTTACTTGCGAACAATTCAAAAAATGATCCACGAGTTTTAGAAAATAATTCATTATACCAATTTGATTCATCACCATCATCATTTTCAACTTGTTCTTTTTTTAATGTCTCTATCTTGTTTGGCACTTCATCATCAATATGTTTTTGTGAATTTATTATTTCTAAATAACGTGCATCAAAAATTACATCATCATCATCTTGATTTTTATCTGTTTTAGTGTTCAAAAATGTTGATGCCAAGTAACTAGAATTAACACTAGAAGATAAATCTAAAAAAAATTAAAATACAAATTATTATTGACTGATAAAAAATGTATAATTATCATTGTTGTTAATTAATCTAATTAAAAAATAAATACCAATTTCTTTACTCTGTTTCGAAACATTATCAATAGATGATTTGTCATTAATTTGTTTATTTAATTCTAATTCTTTTTCGTCAGTTGTGTCAAGGACAACTACCTCATCTAGTTCAGCACCAGTATCAACTGTCTCAGGCTGAACATAATTTGGATTAACACCCATCAAATTATCTAGATGACATGAAAATAAACAAATAAATAAAAAACACAATAATCAAAATTTAAAATAAACAAATACCTGCTATTTCAACACTAGAAATTTGTTGATCAACATTTATTTGTTCTGGTGAAGAGCTAAATGATCCACTAATCCAATTGACAATTGAAATAATGAAACTGTACCATTTTGAATTAACATTTTCATCAATTGACTGATCCTTTGATGTCTTTTTCTCTCTTGATTTTTCATTATTCAATTTTTCTTTTTTTCTTCGACGTATTCCATCAATTGATTCATCAACAGCTGTTATTTTTACATCATCATCTTGTGATGAATCTTCGTCATTGTCATTTTTATTATTCAATTTGTAATTTGGCTTTTTAGTAACAGCTGATAGCTCAGCTGCTCTCAGTGCTATTTTCATTTCATTTGTTGACATATTTTTTCTGTACTGATTAATTTCTAAAAATTAATTAATTAATAACAATAATAAATATATAATTTAAGTATTATTTTTTATTTATTTAAATATAATAAATGTGTTTACTTTTCAGGTCATTTATCATCTTGATTGTTTCCTTGTTTTTTCTTTTAAAAAATCCAAAAAACTGTAAAACAAAATTTTTTTGATAAAATTAAAATTGATTAACGTTTTGTCTTCATCTAGGTCATTTTTTTTTTTTGTAAAAATAAAAAATATAATTGACCATAATTTAAGTGAAAATCATAGCAGCTTTGTGTTTTTTATTTGAAGATTAAAAAGTAATTTTTTGTTGATGAAAATCGAAAAATAATTTTAATTATTTGATGACTCACCCAAGAAGTGTCATCAAAATTTTCAGGTGATGATTCAGGGCCAGTAAATAATATATGGCTTATGTTGTCCGCCTGCATGTTGGATAATTAATATTTTTATTTTTTTTTAAATTGATAAATATTAAAGATTTTAATTTTTAGAAATACTCCCAGAGTGTCTTGACTATTTGGTAAAACACTGACAACAATTTGTTGACTGTGTCAATGTGTTGACTAGTTTTAAAAATAAATAATATCATTTTATTTATTTCTAAAAATTGAAAAGGAAATTTTTTTTTATTTTTTAAGTGTCCACGTGACGATGATTATGATCAGATAATACAAACCTGATAATATCGAAAAAAAAAAAAACAGTAGTTTACAAAATAACTCTTAAAAATTGGATTTTTTAATTCAAATAATTATAAAATTCAATTTTCTTTTAGAGAAAATAATTGTTTATAGAAAAATTGAATTAAAAAATTTTTTATTTATTTTTTTTGTGGCAATTTTAATAATTTTCTCATCCAATAATCAAAGAGTAATATAAATTGTAATTTATTAATATTTTAAAATTTATTTTTATCAGTTAAATTATCATTATTATTTCCATAATTTTTTTTTTTTATTTAAATATATTTATTCAATATTGAGACAAATTTTATTGAACATTTTTAAATACTTCAAAAATACCTTTTAATTTTAAAATAAAAACATTTTATAAAAAAAAATAATAAAATTTATTTTTTTTTTCGAACACTTATAATAAAAACGAAATATTATTTTTTTTTTTTAATTAAATTTTATTGTATTACAAACTTCTTAATTATTACAAAAAAAAAAAAAAACATTTCTTCATTCATTTATTACAATAAAAAAAAAAAGGAATGTTATCTTAAAATTTAAACTATTAAAAAAATAAATTTTTTAATATTAACTTTGTGGTCTATCAAAATGTGATTATTTAAATTTATATTAGTTACATACTAATTACAAGCTGTGAAAATCTAACACTTAAAAAATATATTATATTTAATAAGGCAACTTGGAGATGATTAATTAAATTGATACCTGATCAATGATCAAACAAAAAGAAAAAAAAAAAAAAAGAAAAAACTAAAATATATATATTTTTCCTGAATCTTGCATTTGTTAATTGAATTTTAATATTTTTAATAACCCGTTTTGATCAAAATAATCACAATAAATTATTAATAACTTGGAAGACAATCAACATTTATTCTTATTTATTTTTTTAATAAAATTTCATGAAAATAAATCATAAAAATATTTATCAACGTTTTCTTTTACGATTAGTAATTACTGGTGATTTACCTGATGGTTTTTTAACTTTAAATTGATTATTATATAAATCTGCATTATCAAGTTTACTTATTGGTTTAAATCCCAGGTCCATATCTTGATCATCCACATCAATGACTGATTTATCTGACTGACTTCCTGAAGCTGAAAATTAATATAAAATTATTTTTTTAAAAATATTTCTTAATTTTATAAATAAATAATAAAAAAGTTAATAAATTTATTAAATAATTACCTTCGCCGTCCCTAGAATGTATTTTAAAATTACAGTTGTGTTGGTGATCAGCATAATCATTAATATTATTTGTTGAATAATTGTTACAAATACCACATACGTGTTTAGATGATGAAGCAGAAGAAGTCCCGACAAGTTCAACATCAGGTTCTTGTTGATTACCATCTGAAAATTCATTACACGTTGATGCATGAGCTGCAACATCTGCCTCTGGAAATAGCTTGTTACATATTGGACAATTGACCTTCTTAACATTTTTGGCTTTTTGATTTGGTGTACTGCGATTTGTCTAAATTAAAAATATTAATTTTTATTAATTTTTGTTTAATGCTAGTAAAAAATTTAATTATTATACTTACTGCTAAAGGAAAAGCTACTGCTTTGGGATCCCAACTTGAAGTTGGTGCTGGACGAATTGTATCACCATCAGATTTAAGTTCATTTCTATCACTAACTCCACCAATTTTTGGAAATGATTGTCTATATTTATCTTCTTTTTCTTTACGTAATCTTCTTTCTTCTTCTTTTTCACGTTCTAAATTATTATTTTTTGTCATTCTAGCATTTAATTTTTCTCTTTTAGCAGCTTCTTCTTTTTCTTTATTAATTCTTTCTTCTTCTTGAGCTCGTAATTCTTGATCTTTTAGAGATTTTTGTTTATTTTTTAAAATTGTAAGACTAAGATTTAATTTATTATGAGCAGGAATGAGTGATCTTGCTTTGGCTAATTTTGTTTCATCTTCATCATTATCATCAATAACATCATCTGGAGTATTATTTTGTTCATCATCGTCATCATCATCATCATCATTAATTAAATCAGTTATTTGATCATCTTTTAATGGTCCCTTAGTTGGTTTTTTTGGTGATTCAGATATATCCATTTCTTCAACATCAACTTTTTTATTACCTTTATTATTTTGTTTTGTTATTTGTAATGGATTTGATTTAGCATTTGTTTTTCTACTTCTTACATATTTAGCTCTAGATGGTGGTGGAATTTTTCTTATATATTCACCCTCTGGTATTTCAAAACTTTTATTTATTTCATTTTTTTTACCTTCACCGTACCATTCTTCATCACCATCATCATCTTCATTACTATCATATTTTTTTTGTTGACTTGTACCAGGTCCAATACCTTTTCTTCTCATTGGTGGTCTATTTCTGAGCGAAGCTAAATTATTAGCATTCATATTATTATTTTTAGGTCGTTTTGCTTGTGATTGAAATGTATTATCATCGTCATCATCATCATCACCAAAATTATATGGATCAGTTTTAGCTGTTTGACGTCTTGGTGTTACATAAGAACGTTGAGTTAAATTATCATTATGATCATCAACAATTCTAAGAGCAACTCCTGTATTTTCATAA
Organism: Aphidius gifuensis; assembly: GCF_014905175.1. Lineage (NCBI taxonomy): Eukaryota > Metazoa > Arthropoda > Insecta > Hymenoptera > Braconidae > Aphidius > Aphidius gifuensis. The sequence goes on along the minus strand of NC_057791.1, from coordinate 24,215,978 downwards.
TAATTTTCAACATTATTATCATCATCATCACGTCTTTCTCGTGTTGTTGTTGTTGCTGTTGCTGCTCTTGTTCGTGGTTTTTCATTGACTGCACTGTCATCTCCAACCTATGAAAACCATCAAAAAAAAAAATATATATATCAATTGAAATAAATCATTCATTTAACTATTGTTTTTTTTTTTTTTTCTTTTTTTTGTGTATATATTTACGATTTATTAGAATATAATATTGCCATTATTACAAATCACCTGTATAAATATATTAAAGAAAAAAAGTAAAAAAAAAAAAAAAACAATTAATTAAATGATATAGTAAATATATATGAAAATAAAGAGTAGAATAATAAATTACAAATTATTTTTTGTTTTTATAAAATAGCCACATGCCCGTGTAGAATATTTTCAATGATTATTTTGTTTTTTTTTGGTCCAACATTCATTGAATTAAAGCTAAAGATACATGTCTTTTAATTAAAGATAAAATATTTAAAAAAAATATATATAAATTGATAAAAACGTTGGCATTAATTGGAAGAGATATAATTGAAAAATAAATAATAAAATATAAATCAAACAAATTAATAATTTGTTTGATAATTTATTGTCTGATTGGAGGTACACACCTGAATAGGTGCCCCCCAACGAAATTCAGCTTCATCTGATGTTTCCAATTCCCATTTATTCCATTGTGTAATAACATCATCCAAATGTTTTTTGATTTTTTCATATTCCTCAAGTGGTATTATTGGTCTTTTATTAATAAGTGTTATTCTTGTTTGTTTTGTTGGTGGATTATTTGTTCTTAATGGTAATAATGGTTTATATGGAATATCTTCATGATCAAGTGGATCCATACGACGTAATTCATTATTTGAATTATCAATTTTTGCAAACATTTTCATTGTTCTATTATTGACATTTTTTTGTAGTAGCATATTTGCATAACTTGGTGTTGATGTTGCACGATTAATTGTATTATTTTTATCATTATTATCAATTTTATGATCAAATATATCTTCATCTGAATCAACTATTGTGTTATCATCTTGGCTTTTTGATTCACATGGACGTTGATTTCTTGTTGGTGTTTGATCATCGTATTCAACTGAAGTTTGACGTTTCAAACATGAATCTGCTTCTAACTGTAATAAATTTTTATAATTATATGCTGGATAATAGTGTTTTATTTTTTTGTTGAACATCAACTTACTGAAGGTGGAGAAACATCACCAGCTGTTGATTGAGATAATGTATCATTTTTTGAAGAATCAAGAGCCATTAGTAATTGCTCCATCTCTTCACGACGCATTCCTTCTTCATACATACCCAATTCTAATTAAAAAAAAAATATTATTATACTTTTAGTTAATGGATAATGAAACAAAGGTTTTTTTTTTTTTTGTTATTTTGAAATAATATATTTACCACTAAGTTTGGCCTTCATGTGATTGTCCTTTATAGACATTTTATGTCTTGTGCCAATCTATAATTTTCAAAAAATTAATTATTATTAATAATAACAAAAATAATCAAGGTTTGTTTTTATTTTTTGAGGTTAAGTTGAGGTAGGAAAAATATTATTACAATGACATTTGGTTTACTTACGCTATCACTCATGATGATTGTTTTTTTTTTTGGCACAAAATTTACGAAATAATTTTGATTAAATCAATTGGTAATTTAATCTAAAAGCTATTTAAACTAAAGCTTATTTATTTATATATTTTAACGCCGACTTGATTGACTATGAAAAACAATGAAAAATGTAGAAAAAAAAAAAAAAAGGTGGTTCCACAGGGTTGCCAAATTTGCAAGAGCACATATTTATATTTATTTACACATTTGTGTTTAATTTATTTGTAAGTTTGTTAATTTAACATTAAAAAAGAGAAATGCAATGAACACTTTGTTTTTTATTACAGATAATATTGTTAAACAATAAATATTTGAATGATATAATTAAAAATTACTTTGTTGTTGTTGTTGTTGACACAAGCATACACACAAATACAGTTTACGAGCGTGATGCGTGCGCAGTTTTATTTTAGCGGGCCAATTTGTTTTTTCTCCATTGAATAAAAAGATGTAATAATATAAATGCAAGTACATAACTTAGTTACTTGTATGAAAATGGAAAAAAATTATAATCAACAAAAGAGGAAATGGAGTTTGTCAGTTTTTGGATTTAATTTGTAATTTTTTTACAATATCTAAATGTCAAAAATCAATTAGCTGGAAATTTGTAATTTTTGTTGGATTTTTAATGTTATTTTTTTTCTAGCAACCGAACGCGACGAAGGATTTTTTTGAAAATTTACTCAACGATAAAAAAAAGAATTCTAAACAATTTGGAGAAAAAAAATTCCGAAAAATATAATTTTTAGTGAAGATATGAATTTCTAAAGACAAAACGTATTACATGCATTATGTCATTTGTATGATTTCGATTTCATTTATTTCTAGCAACTAAACGCGAGGAAGGATTTTCTTGAAAATTTACTGTGTAATAGAAGGAAGAATGCTAAAGAATTTAGAGTAAAAAAATTCCGGGGAATATAATTTTTGGTAAAGATATAAATTTCTAAAAACAAAACGTATTACCTGCATTATTTCATTTTTACGATTTCGATTTTATTTATTTCTAGCAACTAAACGCGACGAAGGATTTTCTTGAAAAATTAATCCGTAATAGAAGGAAGAATTCTAAACAATTTAGAGTAAAAAAATCCTAGAAGATATGATATTTAATGAAGATATGAATTTCTAATGCCAAACTGTATTTCATGCATTATAGATCATTTTTACGATTTCGATTTCGATTTTATTTATTTCTAGCAACTAAACGCAATGAAGAAGTGTCCCAATAATTTACTCAGCAATAAAAAAAAAAATTCAACAAACAAAATCATAAAATAATGAATTTTCAACATAATAAACAAGATAAAACAAATTTCAAAACCAAAAGAAAAAAAAAAAAAACTTCATCAAATAAATAATTATTCATATTATTTATTTAAATAAATTTAATTATTATATTTGTTATATCCATAAAAAAAAAAAGAAGTTCTTTTCAATTTATATATTGTTAAGTGATTATTTAAAAATACTATTTAAGTACAACAATATACATATATTATTAAATTAACATTTTTTTGTTTTTCTTTTTTTTGTGTTATTTTATTTTTAAATTACGAACAAGATCTAATTATTTTAATATTTAGTTAGTCAATAATTATTTTTGTCTAAAACTTGAAAAGTTTGTTAATTTAATTTTTTTTTAAACACAAATAATTATACCACTGTTAATTAATTAATTAAAATATTAACTATATATTTATTCAATTATTTTTTTTTGATTTTCATATTGTTTTCTTTTTTTTTTCAATAATTATTTTTCAAGTTTGATAATGCAATTTCTTATGTACAATACATACAATGTTTTTTTTATTATTTTCATTCTATAATCAGCAATTTAATTTGCAAAAAAATAATGCTGCTTTGGCCATAATTAAATTTTTAAAAATCATTTTTTTATCTTTTTTAATCACTTGAAAACAATAAAATAAAGTAATTTTACTTTATAAAAATTAATTATCATCTTCGTTAAAATGCATTCCATGTTATTTTTTTTTTCTATCGGAATGTTTATTAGTCAGTAATTTTAAGTTTGATTGTTGCTAATAACAACGATGTCAATTATTTTTGTCAGTACATTTTTAAAATTAAAAAAAAAAAAAATCATCAGTTACACATAAAATAACTTTAATAAATTAAATATTATTATCGCATTTATCATTGTGCGGAGAAAAAGAAAAAAAAAAAAACAAATACAAATTTTGTTGAGATATTTGTAAATAATAAAAAAAAATTATGTAAATTATAATCTAAGGACGGAAAACAGAACAAGTCAAGGTCAAGTGATAAAACGCTTTGACAATATAATATTCGTGTGATGTTAAAATGTTTTTTTACATTTTTAGCTTGTTAAATTTATTTGTATCGAGGACTATCAGGTGGTGTTGATTGTTGATTATTGTTTCGATGTTTTGGGCCAGTTTTAAATGACATTTTTTTTAATGGACGTGGTGAAATTCCATGAAGAGCTGGACTGTCTTGTGTGTCTGTGCTGAACCATACTCTTGATCCATCAGATGCTAAAATAAAAAAATCAATTACATATCATCTAAACATAATATCAATATAAAATTGTGTGCAGATAAATTTAAATAATAATAAAAATTATATTTAAAGCAGAAATAAAATAATTAAAAAAAAAAAGAGCTTTGCATTTTTAATACTAACTTGCATAAATTTTTTTTTAAAGCAGTGCATTTGTGAATTTATTGGTTTAGTCACCTCTATTTGTGCGATTATCAATACCACTTGATCCTGAATTATTTCGTAATGTTGGACGTCCTTGATTTGAGTCTAAAAGTGCTGCAGCTAAATTTGATGATGCTGTTGATTGTACACTTGTAATTGAACCTTGAAAAAAATGCATAATATAAAATAAAATAAATAGAAATAAATTACAATTATTAATGAAATTATTACCAGTAACAGATGATGCACCAGAAAATAATGTAGTTGGTTGAATTGGTGAATAAACATTAGCAGCAAATTCCTCAAATGTCGTTGATTCTTTGTAATTTCTCATGACAATGTCAATTGAACGAGCACGTTCTTCATAGCTATAATAAATAAATTGTATTATTATTTTTAAATAAGCAAATATCATAAAAATTATAATAAAAAAATTCTTACTAGTGTTGATAAAATGATAGTGTTGATCTTTTAGCTCTACTAGCAGCAAGTGCAGTTGTTCTAACAAGACCAGGTAATACAATATCTTCAACAATACATTCATCAAAAAGTGGTCCAAAAAATGGTATCTCATTTTTTCTTGATATTTGAATTCTATATAATTTATTTGGCAATGGATAAATAACAATTAATACATCACAAAATTCAGTTGGTATAATATCACGTCTATAATCACGCCAATGTTCAGACCAAACAATATGTATTTCATCATTTCCTAAATGTCTTGTTTTTTGTAATAATGATTCTGGTGAATCAGATGGCATTCTTGTTGCAACATGAAATATAACTTCAGTAAATGATGTTGCATAATATGGTGCTGTTGTACCAGATGATTTACCTGGTATTAAACCACCCAAAAAACCATTATGATTTTCAAGTTCAACTTCCCATGCTAATCTTGCTACAAAATTTTCATATATTTTACTACCATTAACATTACCAAGTATTGAATTTTTATCTTCTTGTCCATTACCAACATAAATAACAGCCATTTTATGAGTTTCTCTTGATCTTTGACCATCAAGATTTCTAAATTCACGTAATAATTTTTCATTTTTTGATAATAAATGTAAATTTTTTCTTTGTTCCCAACCAGTTAAACCAAGATGTGAAAATAATAATCTACAATGATGAAATGGTGCTGGTGGTGGTTGACATAATGGTGGTTTTGATATAACACCACAATTACCAATATTATCATTCCATTTTTCAATATATTCACGTGATGAATTTCTTTGATTTAAAATTACAGATATTGTTTCATTTTCAAGACAATTTACTTTTGATAAATTTGATGGTGAATTTAATGTTATTTCGGGATTTGTTAATACTTCTGGACTTGTATGACCAATGTAATTTAATAAATCATCTAAACTATCCATATCACTAGCTGCATTTTCATATGTTGGAAGTACTGTTGGATCACGATGACGCATTAAATGTTGTGGTGGTGAATTTTGTATTATAAATGGACTTGTAATATTGCTATTACTATTTTCATTTTTATTTTTTAATATATTATTATCTGTTTTTTTTATATCATCATCATCATCATCATCATTTGTATTTGTTTTTTCATTAAATGGTAAACAATAAAGTATTGAACAATCCCATGCAGCTTTACCAGCTAAATCACGTAATAATGTTCTGACAATTGATGGAGCTGATATAAAACCATTTGTCATGCAATTTTTATCCAATGATGATAGCTCAATTAATGACATTATTATTGAATTTGATAACATAAATAATTGTATATTTGGTAGATGAAATATTGCTGATGAAAATTCATCACCTTCAATATTTGGTACATCATCAAGTTCAACAACCATTGATGATAATCTTGATGCACCAATTCCCATTGGAAAATGTCCAAGATGATTTATCAAATGCATCATAATCATTTTAGCTGACAATTGTATTGTTTGATAATTTGAAAATTTCAATGTCTTATCATTATTATCATTACAAATATTATCAATTGTTATATCAGGATTAAAATTATCCATGTCATTTGTTTTATTATTTATATTATTATTATTATCTTGTTTATTTGATTTATTATTTATAATATTATCAAGTACGGAAAATATATTTAATAGTAATGATTTATTTTGGAATGTATTTAATAGAACTTTTGGACCTAAATGCATTGCCCATTCACCCAAACAAAATAACATTGATGTTGTTAATGCATCACGACGTTCACGTAGTGTCATTATATCCAATGTTTCAGAAAAAACCTAAAAATTATATTTAATTAATTAATTATTAAATACAAGAGTTGTCATTAATATTAATTTAAAAATACCTGTATTATTTTACATGGAACTTTTGGATAAAGTTCAAGTAGTACATCAGCCTTATCGCAGAATAATATCAAAGAATCACAAGCAACTTGTGCAACTGATGGATGAGTAGCCTAGAAAAATAAATTATTTAATTATAATTATTGTAAATTTTTTTTTGTAAAAGATAACCGACACTGTTGTGAGAGACTTTGTCAATTGAATTAATACAGGACAAGCATTAGAACACACACATACAAACACACAAGCTAGACAACAACAAATTTTATCAAAAAACAAAGACAATGCCTATGAAGGGAACTTGGTAAATCATCAAATGTGGTTCAAGTTTCTACCTGATAAGAAAATAGTGCATTGAATTGATCCCTTCGTCTACCAGCTCTGTGTATTCTCTGTCAAGCCAAAAGTTTTTTTTTTTTTCACACCAGCAATATGCTACCATCACCACCATATATTTAATTTATTTATTTTCTAATTACAAGGAAAACAATAATACCCAACTACAGACTAATTTCTATTTATACTTATTGTAAAAAAAATATTTAAACTCACCCGAAGTGCTTGTAAAAGTACAGTAACAGCTTCTGGTACTCGTGGATGTTTTGTTTTTAATGACAATTCACGATAAACAAACATTGATATACTTGACAATGCAAGACATCGTGCAACACCAGTTGGTTCACGTCTACAGCTTCTAAGTAATATTGTTAAAATTAATTCTCTAACATCAGGACAAATTATTGTTTCAATATCTGGTCCATTTGGTTGTAATACTGGTAATTTACCAGTTGACATTGGCAAAGAAATTAATGATCCAAGTATTGATATTGCTTCAGTTCTTGGTGCATTGACATCTTGACTTTCTAGTATAATATTTGCAGCATGTATATAATCAAGAATTAAAAGACTTGAACCAGGTAAATTTAGACTAAATAAACGTGGACCAGTGTACTTGACAAGTGCATGAATAACTTTTATGTCATTGCTTGTTATACCATGATGTACTGCACGATAAAAAAGTGTTAAATGTGCTTTTGGCAAATTAATATCGAGTGGTTGAATTGTCAACAGGCAAATTAAACGATAAGCTGCTAATTTTCCAACTTCATAACGGGGAGAGAGTTGAATTGCTTTGAAACACCACGGTGCAATTACTGTTAGAGGTGGTATGAGTTCTGGTGTTGGTGGTGTCAATTGATTATCACCAGATACCCCTTGATTCAATCGAATTTTAATTAATGTTTGAGTCAACTGAACCAAGTATTCCATAACTTGACCGTGTAATACAGGATCTTGAATGTTGTTGACATCACCCAGGGCTGACAGCATTCTTTTCCAGAGAACCACAGCAACGTCGGGTAGCCAACCACGAACACCTCCACCTGCCATCACTGATCGTCGTTCTGATGCATCATTTGGATCTATAAATATATTTAATTTTATTAAAATTAGGTGAGAAGTAAAATAAAATTTAAAAATTACAAAAACGGAGAAAGTTAAAGATAATACGGACAAAAATCGTAGAAATTCGGAGAAAATTGAAAAAAGACGGAGATAATCGGAATAAATAATTTTTCGATTTACTTCGATTTTTCTTCTAAATTTTACTTCAACAATATATTGCGGAGAAATTCGGAGTAATACGGAGAAAAACGTAGAAATATCGGAGAAAAACAAAAAAAAATCGGAGAAATATCGGAGAAAAATTTTCGCCAGGGTGTTTCTGAAAATATAGCATGTGGATGGTGATATCAAGTACCATTATAATTTATAATTCTGTCAAGTATTTATTATCATCGGCCGTGTAGCCCAACAGTGGGATGCCAGTTGAGTATTTAAATTTAGCAGTAAAACGTATTTTTTTTGTTTTTTTCGAAGTTTGTTATTATGTTGAAGAACTTTGATTCATTGGTTAAACATTCTTTATCACACTCCACAAAATCTGGAAATTGTAAATATCATTCATTTTAGCGCAGTTGGTAATCGTTGGTGTCAGCAGATCCAAGGTTTTTTATCACTTTTGTCACTAATTTTTGCAAAAAATCAGAAGCAAAAAAATATTCCGATACCGGGAATCGAACCCGGACCTTCTGGGTGAAAGCCAGATATCCTAACCAGTAGACCATATCGGAGGGAGTTGTAATTGTACCTTCGGAAAATTCAGAGTAGCAAATTTTACGACAGTCTTTTTTTTTTAGAATACCATCTATTAAAAGTCTTCCGGAATATAACTTTAACAATTGAAGATCGATTATTTAAAAGTTTCATAGAGAATAACGTAATACTGAGCGAAAGAAAAATTCCTATGTGAAGAATTACGAAACAAGACTAAATTTAACGGAGAAAAGTCTCCGCAAAAATTTAACAGTACCATAGTTTAAAAAAAAAAAACGTAATCTGAGTAACAATAAAATAATTCTAGCTAGAAAACTGCAAAATAAATTCCGTTACCGGGAATCGAACCCGGACCTTCTGGGTGAGAGCCAGATATCCTAACCAGTAGACCATAACGGAGACGTTCGGAGAGCTTTTAGAAAAAGCTCGGCTAGAGCTTTTATAACAAAATAATGTAGTCTAAAAAAAGATTTGACTCTATTTTTTTGTATCCAACAAAGATATCAGCGATTTAAAAAAAAGTTTGGCTTTTGAAGGGAATAAAATATATTTACTACTAGAAATCAGCAAAATTTGTTAGTAACTATATTTATAATTATTTCAATTATCCGACATAAAAAAATAGCAAAAAAATATTCCGATACCGGGAATCGAACCCGGACCTTCTGGGTGAAAGCCAGATATCCTAACCAGTAGACCATATCGGAGTAGTTGATGTTCGGGTTCTCACAAATTTTCGTTAAAAACAAATTCGCTCGGAACGATGAATAAAATTTTTTTCTAAGTTGCAAGAAATATAGGAAAAGTTAAATTTCAGTGGGTTAAAAAAAAAAAAAAAATAGCTAAAAATTTTTTTTTACATTTAATATTTAAAATTGCAGAATTAAAATATAGACAGGATTCAAAAAAAATTCCGTTACCGGGAATCGAACCCGGACCTTCTGGGTGAGAGCCAGATATCCTAACCAGTAGACCATAACGGAGAGTGTTTGAAGCATAATACTAAAGTTGCTTCATTTAAAACAATGCTCGCTGTACAGTGCAACCCCTCTACAATGACATAGTCAGGGCTGAAAGTCTTGCAATTTACTATAGCAGGCTCTCCCACTTTCGTGTTCGAAAGAATAGAGTGGGCGCAACAGATAGACGGAATATATTGAACATTGCGTGGTGAGGGAAACGATTCCCCGACACTTGAGCCAGATTTCAATTCAATGGAAAATGTTAGTATAGAAGAATTCTACTGTATCACTAAATAAGGCATAAAGAAATCGAAAAAAATAATACTTTTCGCAGAGAAAAATTTATAATAATAAAAAAAATTCATCTTAGGAAAATAAAGCCCTAGAGTTCCTAACAATTGAATGAAATTTTTTGGTCTGCCAGGCAAAAAATATTCCGATACCGGGAATCGAACCCGGACCTTCTGGGTGAAAGCCAGATATCCTAACCAGTAGACCATATCGGAGGGATTGAAGATGTTAGTTCATCAAAGCAAATTTCAAAATAGTCAAAATAATTTTAGGGGAGAAAAAATTTTTCTATGATTTTTTTCGATTTCCAGAGAAGTTTTTTCTGATTCGGCCAATTTCGAAAAAATTTTACTATAGAGAATATGAATATTAACATGAACGGGTACATACCAATACTGGTCCCGTCAATATTTTCAATTTGAATTGGACTGTCTTTGTTACTGTCAACTCCACTACTCGGTGTTGGTGATGGACAGCGAGGAGTTGGTGGTTCACTTTCAGCTATCACAAGACAATCCAATGACTTTGATCTTCGTCCAGATATACTTTTTCTTTCAATTATTGTTGATTGTTGATTGTTGTCATTTTTAGTTGATGCTAATTTAGCCATGTCTCGGCTAATTGTCAATGGCAATACTGTAAGTAATGAAATTTTATTAATTTTCTTAACAACCACCAAATACACTTAAAAAAAAAAAAAAGTATTCACTTTGTTTCATTGGATTTAAAATCAGTTGAACTATTTATGTTTTATCTTAGTGCATTAAACCAAGATAAATAAATCTGATAATTCAAAGTTTATCTTTATTTTATTGGCAATGTAGATTGAAAAACTAAACGCAAATGGAGGAGAGATTTAATATACTGAATCACTCTTTGTCTATTTATAGTCAGTGTCATAAAAAAATAAATAAAAAAAGGATAACAAAAATAAAATACTTATTTATAAATCATTAAAGTAACTAATGTTATTTTTTTTTTAAATGCATTTGTATTAACAATATTAGAAAAATCAAAATTAGTTGACAAAAAAAAAAAATTTACAAAACTTACCAGGTGTTTCAAAGCTTGTTTGTCCACGAATTTTTTGTTGTAATTTAACACGATACTTTGTATTGTAAATATTATTATCACTAGCGCTTCTTGGTAATTGTCGATGTTTTCTAAAATCTCTGACTGGATGATCTGTAAAATGGAAAATAACAAAAACAATTATTATTTCATGTAAAAAATAAATAAATATTTAAAATATTACCAGGTACACTGTCCTTGGAAGAATTACAAGTTTCTCTATCAACACTACATCTTCTTGGTGATTGTACAGAACTTGCTGAAGTTGCACGACAACCAACTCCTCTTCGTTTTTTTGATTTTTGTTCACTCAAACGATCCAATGGTAAATCATTTAAATCTAAATTATAAACATGTCTTGCCAAGACTCTAGTCAATGTGTCCAATGTTTTAGCCCATTCTTTAATCAACTCTTCCCAGTGTGTCAATGATGTTAACACATTTAAAAATTGATCCCACAATTGTGTTATAATAACAACATTTAAGTTAGCTTTTATCCATGTTACAATTAGTGTTTGAAATATTGCCGGTGCAAGTTTACCACCAATGCTATCATGTGATTTACGTTTTTGTGATTTTTCACCAAGTACCAATGATGTTATTTGTAATAATATACGAAGTAATTGATCCCATGTTGATGGTTCTAATCTTGAATGCATAACAACATATCTATAAACATTTAATACTCTTTTACAACTGTCAATTTGTTCTTCAAGTAATGACGGACTATCACCAGGATGAATTAAAAAAAATACATTTGATGCTTGTGTTATAAATACTTGTAATAAATTTTGTAAACCAGCACGAACAAATATATTTTCACGATGTATTGCACCAAGATATGAATCAGTTCTCAGTCTAGTTAAACGATAATTATCACTTGGACTTTTATCATAATCAATTGTTTTAATATTATCATCATTATCTTTATCTTTATCTTTATGACTATCCAATGGTTCCATCATAAATGGTGGTATTTCAGTTGTTTGTATCCAATCTTTGTATACAGCAATTGCTTTTCTAATAGCACCAGCATGTATAAAATCTAACAAAAATGCTTGACGATACATTTCATGAACAAAATTAACATTTTCTCTTGTACCATAAAGTACCTCACGTACTAATACAACAGCACTTTGACCTTCATCATGACTTGTTAATGAATCATGCTGAATTGTAACATCAGATGACAGTGAATTTGTATCATATTTATTACTATGATTAATTGATACTCTTTTTGAATCATTGTCATTTGTTGATTCATCATTTGATGTTGTATTTTGACTTGAATTTAAAAATGATCCATCTTTTTTAACAACATGTGTAAAACTTGCTAGCCATTTTATAAGTGCAACTTTACATAAAGCATAATTTTTATGCGCTTGATTTACAATTGATTGTCGTAATACTGGTAAATCAAGCTTTGGCTTATAGAGAGAAAATTTATCATCAAATTCTGGACATATATAATGTAAATATGACAGCTTAAAACGTTCAAGAAGAAATTGAAATGATTTATATTGACGTGTATGTTTATCACGCCATTCAATTTTAACAACTTGTGTTACCATAAATTCTAATATTGCCTCAAAATATGTTACAGTCTCATTATCAAGTGGTTTTTCACCACTTTGAATTGGTAATAATGGTGTACCAATTATTTGTGTAACTGGTCCATTTTGTGAATTATTATTACAATGAAATATTGATGTAACATGTTGTGTACCAAAAAATTCTCTTTTTTCTTTTTCTTCAATTGTTGAGTTTGTTTTATCACGACGTTCAGTTGGTTTTGGTGATGGTGCTGGTGGTGGAAAACCAGGTACAAGACTTGCAAACATATCATGAATATGTTCAGGTGCATTTTCACCAAGTGCTTGATACCAAAGAATAAAATATCTGCAAGTTTAATATGTGTTAGCAATTTTTGTTATTTTAATTTATTTGTTTTTTGTTTTCTTATACCTCAACGCTTGTCGCCTGAGCTTGTAGCTATTACCAGGATGTAAAAGCTTGTATAAAATACGAGCAATACTGTGACATTGCCATCTTCTATTTAATAATTCTGGAAGTAGTGTCAAGACTTTTTCAAATAATTGTAATACTTGTTCCAATTCTTCTCTGTGTGCTTTGTGAACTGAAATTATTCAATTATTATTAAAATATATTCTGCAATTTATTTGTCGTTTATATTTTAATCGAAAAACAAACACTGATTCGTTTATTGATGAAATAGACAACTTACCAAGATGAAAAGAAAGTTCTGGTAGCAGTGTAAGAAATATAAAAATAATTATGTTTTATTAAAGATGAATATAAATTGTTAGTCAATGATATTTATTATTTTTATATTAATTATAACATTATAATTACCTCGTTGACGTAAATTTGCTTCAGCAGCGACAAAACAATCATACAATATAAAGTAAACATGACTAAAATTACCCTCGAAAAATCCTTTAGCCTCATCAGTATCAACATTTTCTATAAAAAATACAATTTATCAAATTAAAAATAATCAACAGTTTTATATTAAATTACTAGCTGCTAGCCATGTGTTCAACTGATACGTTATCACATTGATTAAAAACAAAAACATACAGCCTGATTTAAAAACAAAAAACATGAAAAATAATAATAATAAAAAATACTTAATAAAAATTGAAGGACAATAAATAAAAATAGCAACAAAACATAAATATTTATAATAAAAAAAAATATGTAAATTAATTTTTTAACTTGTCAATAATATTAGCTTGACAATAATGAAAATAATAGTGGGTGTAAAACGTCAAAACAAATGACACAATGAAAAAAAAAAAAAAAAAAGTCAACAATGTGATAAAAAATGGAATATTAACAAATGACAACAGGATAATATTGAAAAATAAAAATAATAAAACATACCTAATACAATTTTAAGATGTTTAAATCTAGTTGCACTATCTTTTTTAACATCTTGAATTTTAAGTGTTGATTTTTTGACGTCTACATGAAGCTTTTTGCTGAACATTGTTTTTTATTTATTTATATATTGAGCCGCCGGTGGCCCCTGACTTTATTTACATTCATAAAATCTGTATAAAACATAACTTGTTATTTTTTTTTGTTTATTAATTATCTAAAATTAACATAATATTATTAATTTAATTTGGCTGTATTTGTGTTATTTTTTTTTTAATTATTTGTATATATTGTGATGACAGTAGGAAATAGGGTACCGTTACTGGAGATAAGCGTTGGAATAATATTAGAGATTAAAATACCTTCTGAATGTACGTGACAACAGCAGCCATCTTGCTGCCACTTGTGGTGCCATACATGCTCAACCATCATGTCCAATCATGTCTGTGTGAACAGCGTCTTGTGGTGTTGAGTGTTGATAATTTAATCCAAAAAGAACGAACAATTTTCAGCCAACCAGCTAGGATTTAAATTCAAATCAAAAACAAAACATAAATAAATATAAAACAAAATAATAAATCAATCAATCATTGATGTACACTAATCTATTTTGAATGTTATTTTTTAATTATTTGTAAAAATAATTATTATAATCATGAACGTAGTAAGTTAAATTAATTGTTGGTTAGGTTGACCTTGAAAAAATATATTTTTATTTGTTACTAAATAGTTGTTGATGTCTTTTTTTTTTGTTACAGGAAAAACCGGGTAGTCAATCTGTTAACAGATATCGTATGATGAAAAAAAAATTAACTGGTGAATATAATTTATTGCTAATTGTTCTTAATTATAATAAGTTTGTTATTTTTTTGTTGATTAATTTTGTGTGTTGTCTATGATAGATCTGGGGGTTTATGAAATTGGTATGGGTCTTGAAGAAATGACATGCATAGCTAAAGCTTGTGATATCGATATGTCAAATGATAAATTTTCAACAAGTGCAACAGCTGGATCAACATCATCACTTGTATGTTGAAAAATAATTAATAATTAATTTATCAATTTATCTCTAATTATGGTTTTATCATTGCAGCCTAAAAAAGATAGATCATATTCGTATAAATTAGTTGGAGCAATCATGAAGAGAAAGCTATCTGGTAAATTTTGTTGATATAATTTTTTGTTATTGATATTTATTTGTTTGTTTATTTATTTTTTAGAACATGGTATGTATGAAAATAAAATGACAACTGAGCAAATGAAACAACTGCTTCATATAAAACGAGTTAAAAAATTTGAATCAACTGAAAATACAATTTACGATCGTATGTCAGAGATATTAAAAACAGGAAAATTCAGTGATGTTATACTTGATATAAGAGGAACAGAATTAAAAGCATATAAAATGGCATTATCAGTACAGAGTCCAGTATTTTTAGCAATGTTTGATAATCAACAAATGAAAGAAGCCAAAGAAAATCGTGTTGTCATTGAAGATATTGATATTGAAGTTGCTAAACAAATGCTTGAATTTGTAAATACAAATGATAAACCATCTGGTATTGATGAATATGCTCTTGATTTATTATCAGTTGCACATAAATATGAAATGACTAGATTGAAATTATTATGTGAAAAAAGTCTTGTTGAAAATATTAATGTTAATAATGCTATTAAATGTTTGGTACATGCAAATACATATGGATCTGAAACATTTATAAAAGCTATTGTTGAATTTATGTCACTTAATCCATCGTTGTTGATATCAGATGAATTTAAACGTTTGAAAGAAAAAGATCCGATGTTTTCTATTAAAATTTATGCTGATGTTTTGGAAAGTATTGGATTAACTGAGCTGTAATTATTATTATTCAAATCAATTCAAATATTTATCATATAAAATTATGAAACTACATATTTTTCAGTAATTAAGAAATGCTATTTAAATGTATACAATAAATTTAATTTTTACTATAAAAAAATAAAATTCTAGTTTTTTTATTTAAATTGGATTTTAATTCATAAATGATATGCTTTTTCTTTTTATTTATTATTTATTTGAAATAATGAATTATTAAATTTTATAGATTATATTTAATTAATTATAAGAATTTTTTAAATTTCAACTTCCATGTAAAATCATAGTTTACTATTTTTTTTTTTTGGGAAAATGATTCAATTTTTAGATTTATAAATTAATAGATAATTTAATTGATAAAAATATTTACTTTATTGAAGAAAAAAAAAAATTCTTTCAATTGGAAAAACAAATTTTTACTATGAAATTTTATTATTTATAAAAAATAATAATAAATTGTTAAATTTAAAAGATTTAATTTAATGAATATCAATTTTTTTCTTTTAAATTTAACTTTCAAAATAATATCTCGATTTTACTATTTTAAAAATAATTGAAAGTTGAAATAATTTAAAGTTTAATTTTATAAATTAATATATTAATTAACTAATAAGCAATTTGAATAATAAAAATATTTACCTTCTTAGAAACAAAAAAAAAAAAGAATTCAAGTTCCAACTGGAAAAACAGTTTTATAATTTTTTAACTTTATGTATTTTTTTTTTAATGATGATACAGGTGAAAGACCTCCATTTCTCCCAACCATGACGAATTAATAATAAAAAATAATTTATAAATAATAAATAAAAACAATTTCTAGTATACGAAATATTTATATTTATGAAATTAGTCTTTCTATACAATTTCCATTCATTTTATCTCTTCATTTCTCTTAAATTACCTTTTTTTTTTGAAAAAAAAAAAAGAAAAAAAAAATTATTAAAAAAAATCAACTTGGCTAATTAATGTTGTGTGTTTGTTTTTTTCTTTACAATAAACATGAAATTTCAATACAAAAATTACAAGTCGTTTTATTTATTTATTTTTTTCAAAGCCTAGATTTGCCTTTTTTTTTTTTTCATTTAAAACATTCGACATTAATAAATAAAATCTTGACAATTTCGACAGAATGAAAATTAAATATTTTTTTTTAAAAAAAAAGATGAATATCTGTTTATACATTTATGAATTTAAATATTTTTATTAATTTAATTTTACTTGTTTTTATACTTTTTTTTTTTGTCAGTGGAAAATTATTTAAGGCACACCCTCGTACTCTGATATAATTATAATCTCGTAAATATTTTAATAACTATTATTTTTAATTGTATTAATCATTATTTGTGTTTTTTTTTAAATTTATTTTTTTAAATATACAAAATTAATTGTCGCTGATATTGCATAAATATTGTCTAAAATATAAACTGACATATTATTTTTTTAAATTCATTTGTTGTTCCTCTAAATAATTGTAAATAATAACGATGTTTCTAATTAATGTATTAATAATTATTTTGTAATATCTGTACATACTCTTTAACGATTCATCTACGATTGATAATTATTAAAATTAATTTTTAAATCCACATTTATCTTTCTTTTTTTTCAATTCAAATTATTTATAAATTAACAGTTATCAGTTAACAAAGACGAGCATGAAATATTAAATTGTCATTAAAATTACATTATTATTATTTTTTGTCGATTTTAAATATTTTTAAAAAACTTTTATCAATAGTACGCAGTCATTATTTTCATTTTGTTAATAATATTTTAAACAAAACTATAATTATTATTTTTCAGTGTAAATATTTATTATTAACCAATTGATTTTTTTTTTTTTTTTATCATCTAATGGACGTTGTTTGGCAGACAAAATGATTTTAAAAAAAAAAAGAAAAAAAAACATTGGAATCAGTTTTATTTGTAATTTCATTTTCATTTTTTTCATCGAGTTTACATTGCACTTTACCTCCAACGTTTTTTTATTATTATTTTTTGTTAAAAAAAATACTATATCCGCGAAAAATATTTAAATATATATATATCGCATTATTTTGATTAAAAAAAAATTATTTTCTTTGTAAATATTTGAAATATAGTTAAGAGGGATCACCATCATCACCGTTAAAATTATTAAAATTATCATATATATATACAAAATCAATTATTATTTAATTTCATTTGATTGATTGAATAATAAATGTTTAAAAAAAAATATTTGTCACAATTGTTAATGATTATTATTTCGATCTATCCACAAGTCAATATATTTTTAAAAAACAATAATATATTGTTATATTTCATCGGCAGTGTCATTTGGAATTTATTCTCGCTAAGGCACCACATCTCTTTCATATTAATTTGTAAAATATATATTTTTATTTTTCCATCATATTGATATTTTCAACCCGCATGTTTTGATAAATTTAACGGCATATCTGTAAGATAAAAAACGAAATTAAATAAAATTAACAATAAAATATATAATTAATTAAGAAAATAAAAAATATACCTGATGGTGGTGTTAGAGTTTGTTCTCTATAATCTTTATAATGATGAACTGGTGATGACGATGGATGAGGTGGTGGTTGTGGTGGATAAATTGGCAATGGTGGTGGATAATGTACTGGTGATGGATAATGCATCCAATGTCCAGTTGATCTAAATGGTCCACTTGGTGGTAGCATTGGTACACCATATAATTGATGATGTATTGATGTAGCTGGTGTTGTTAAAAATGGATCAATATTACGAGTACGTGTATAACCATGATTTGTTGTATATTTAACACCACTATTAACACCATCATCTAATTTTAATAAATTACGTAAAAATCCTTGTTCTTGATTTGGTTTATCTTCACCCAAAATACTTGTTATACTGTATGATGATAATTGTTTTGGTGATTGTATTGTTGAATTTTTATTAAATGTCATTGATGATGATGTTGTTGTTGTTGTTGTTATTGTTGACGATGGTGATGATGATGATGATGATAATAATGTTACTTGTTGATGTTGATGTTGTTGATGATGATGTTGTTGTTGTTGTTGTTGTTGTTGTTGTTGTTGTGGTTGTGGTGTTGCACGTCTTTTAGATGCTTGATCTTCTAATGTAACTTTTTCAAGTTCACGTAATATACGTTTACGTGGTGATACAACATTTGGATCTAAACGTGATAATTTATCAATAATAAGTGTCAATGTTCTACCTATTACAGTTGATTGTTGATAATTATTATGATTATTATTTAATTTATTATTTGTTGTACGATTATTATATTTATTTGTATCTGAATTTATTTGTTGTTGTTGTTGTAATATTATTGTTGTATCCAATGGTCTTCTACGTTTACGTAATAATTTACGTGGTGATACACTTAAACGATTACGTGGATCACGACGATAATAAAAATTATATTCAGTCGTTAAACATCTTCTTGGATGTGTTTGTTTCCAGCAATGATCACGTTGCCATGGACTTGATTGTATTGATGAATTATCATCAGATACTAAAACAATAAAATTAACAATTATAAATTTAAAAAAAAAACATGATCAATCCATTTATAAGAAATTAATATTGTCTTACCACTTAATGATGTTGAACTTTCTTGTCTATTGGGTGTTGTACTTGCTGGTGGCCAAAATGTTTTTTTAGGTACTGGAAACCATGTTGTTCTTTCACCATCTTTACGATGTGATAATTCAAGTATAAATTTACCATCTTTAAAAAATTTAAGTCTACCACCAGGTGTTGGTAATAAACCACTATCAATTTTAGTCTCTGCCTTTGGACTTGCCTGGGGACTTGAATTTTTACCATTGGCCTTGGCAAGAGAAGGATGAAGAGCTGGAGGATCACGCGAGCACATCTCACTCGTGCTCCTCACGTAATTTACGTGAGTTGTTGTACATTCTGATGATTTTTCTCGCATACTGATGATATCCTACTACGATCCATTATTCAATGTTTAACCTAACATCTCAACTTTTATTTTTTAATTAACATCAAATAAACAACATAACTTTTTTTTTATTTTATTTAAATTTATGTCTTGATAAATTTAAATATTCATCAGCTATCACTCATTTATTATTATCTAATAATAATATTATTATTTTTTGTCTTGTCAATCACCAAATCACAATATCTTCTTTTTTTTTTTTTACTCTTTTTTTTAAATCACATTTATTTTTTTAATATAAATTATAATCAATGCTTTGTTGACAAGATGTCATTTGTCAATTGATATATATACTTAATCACAATAAGTATGTGTGTGTGTGTGTATTGGCAGTATGATAAAAATGATAATGTTGTTGATGATGTTGATGAATCAAATGCAACAATTTTATCATAAAAAAATATAATAAAATAAAAAAACAAGTAACTATTAATATTGTTAATTATATTATATTTAATTTTAATGAAAAAAAAATTAACTCTTTTTCTTCCTCCTCATCGGGTCACGCGGCTGAGTGCCGACGTCCTGCCGTTGGCATTTGGCATCGGGCACCTGATTCGTGGCGAACTTTATATCTCAACATATTTTTATTTTTTTTCAAAAAAAAACAATCCTTTAATTTTGTAAATTTTAAAATATAATAAATAATTTTTTGTTACTTTAATTTACATATACTTGGGTACATTATTTATTTTTTTTTATCAAAAATTTATAATAATCATTGACAATATTAAAATACACACTAACACAGTGACAAATAAACATACACACACATGGAGAATCACAACACCCACACGCTGCGTTCTTTCACTGAGCTTTTGGATTTTTTATTTTCTTAATTTTTTTTTTTTTTTTTTTTTTATTTAAAATCTTTTTTTTTTTTCTTTATTTTTCACCCTGGTAAAATGCCATTTTGCACTGCATCCAAACAAGAGAGATACCAAAAGAGAGAGAGAGAGAGAGGGATAAAAATAAATAAATAAAAAAAAAATAATAAAAAAACGTCACGATGTGGTACACACTGAGGAAGACAGAGTTAAATTGAGAGCGAGATAAAAATAAATAAAAAAAAATATTTATTAGAGAAAGAGAAGGAGAGAGCGCTCGACGTGTGGGCAGAGGGTTTTTTTTTTTAAGATTTATTTTTATTTATGTAAATCCACCACGATGCCACAAATAAAAAAAAAAAATCATGGATTTGTCAAAATATTTATACGATTATTATCCATCAAAACAATTCACTTTTATTTTATTTTTGTCTCTCGTAAAGTAATTATTTAACTGCACTTTTTTTTTTTTTTTTCGAATTTCGATTAATTGACAATTAAATCGTCGAAAAAAAATTAATTAATTAACAAAATATTGATAATAATTACTCCAAAAAAAAGGAGTAAAATTTTTGAAGAAAAATTCTTTTTTTTTGTTTTTTAAATGGTCTTTTTTTTGAAATAATAATATTCACTAAATTAGCAAAATAAAATTTACATTTAAATAAATTAATAACATTTATAATATTTTTCTTGCCGGCTGATAAATAATGCAATTTTCACATCATGTATCTCATAACTGTCCACCATTTAAAAACTTTTTTTTTTTTCCATTGAAATAGTGTGTTTATAAATTATTTCCTCAATGTTTTTTTCCTTTTTTTTTTTTAATTTTAACTTTTTTATTTTCGTCACTTAAATAATCTAGTTGCTGGTGTTTTTTTTTTTTACTTTATTTATTATTATTTAGAGTGTGTCCAACGTGTTCTCCCACTAGGCTGCAGGAAAATTGTGTATTTTAAATAACAACAATAATAAAATAATAATAAAATAATAATAAGAGGAACGAAGATAAACGAAACGTTATAATGAAAGCAGAATCTCTCATGCACGTTAGATATATATTATTGTTATTATATTTTCTTGTGTATCATCTTTATGATCTATTTTATTATTTTTTTTTTTAAACAATGCAGAAAGATATTTACATTTTGCATGCACATTGCGTATGTATTTGGTTCTTGGTCCACTGCGTTCCTAGCTCTCTCTTCTCCTCTCTGCTCCTCTCTCAATTATATATTTCACATCTTTATCTGTTGTCTTGGAAAATCATATTGACATCTCACTTTTTAATTTATTATTATAAAAAAAAAAAAAGATGCAACATTTCCGCTGGGCATTTAAAAAAAAGACACTCACTCAATCGGTAAAAAAGAAATCCAAAGAGATCGTTAGATTGTTGTGTGTGTGTGTCAGTGTGTGTGTGTATTGTTTTTTTTTTTTTTTTATTAGATTTTTGTATTTTGTTGTAAAAATATATTATTACAACAATGGCTTGTCGAATAATTCAAGCATGCAAAAGTCTGTCAACTCCAATTTTATCACGTAAATTATTAAACAAAGGTTGGCTAAATATTTATATGATTTGTTTAATGAAAATTATTAAATTTTTTGTTAATTTGAATTTATTATGACATAACCTTATTTTTTACATTTCAGAATTGCCAAATAATTTTATCAAAAACACTGGTATTATTGCAACAACACCAGGATGTCATAATTTAATTGAAAATGCTCGTTTTGCATCATTCTTTTGTCGAGGTGAATTATTTTTGAAATTATTATAAGAATAAATGATTAATTGTTTTATTTGTTAATGATAGTTCCGGCTGCTCAATTATGGAAAGGTGCAACACATGTTAGTAATGCTGGACGTAAAAGAGGTCGTGGTAAATCACGTAGATTACCAAAAAATTTAGACAAAGGTCAAATAATTGGTGTTGGTAAAAAAAATATGTTATTTCCTGGTTTAAATGCACCAATAATAAGAGGAAGAGAAATGTTAAAATTAGCTAAACTTCCTGATGATCCTGAGCATTTTAAAAAAATATATGAGCTACGTGATTCAATGACAAAACGTAAAAGAATGAAATTAACACCATTAGAACGTGGTTGGTCTGGTGGTAAACCAGCTGGTAGAAGTATTGGACCACCAGATCCAGTTGGTGAAGGTAATGCTAATACTTTTGCAAATAATCAACAAGTAACAATTAAATTTTTATATTAATATAATTCGAATTTTTTCAACAGAAACATTTGAAAGTTTTGATTCAAGAATATTAGAATATAAAATGGTTTGTGTTATGACTGGTAATATGGGTCGTAAACGTAGATTAGCAACAATGGTTATAACTGGTAATAAAAATGGTTTAGCTGGTTTTGCACTTGGTAAAGCACCAGATGGTAGAGCAGCATTAAAAATTGCTAAAAATCGTGCTGCACAAAAATTAATTTACATACCAAGATACAAAGATCATACTGTACTTCATGATTTTGTTGGTCAATTTGGTGAAACTAAAATATTTGTATCTAAAAAACATGAAGGATATGGTCTTGTTTGTCATCGTGCTATTAAAACATGTTGTGAAGTTATTGGCATTAAAGATATTTATGCTAAAATTGAAGGTTCTAAAAATTTACAAAAAATTGTTAAAGCATTTTTCATTGGTCTTTTACAACAGGTAAATTAATTATAAAATAAATTGACAACCAGGTTGTCTATTTTACTTGATACATATTGTTTTTTGATTGTTTAATTAAAATTTTAATTACAGAAAACTTATCAACAATTGGCTGAAGAAAAAGGTCTTCATTTAGTTGAATTAAAAAAAGAAAATGAAGATTTACCAATTGTCATTGCATCACCATCAGTTGTAAGAAAACCAGAAGAAATAAGTTCATCTGAAATAATGGATTTTAAACAACATGTTATGGATGGTAAAATAATATTAAAAAAGAAAAAACTTGAGCCATTTTATACTAAAAAATATTCATGGATTGTTAGACTTCGTAAAACAGCATATTTAAGAAATAAAGATGATGTTAGAATACGTATGCTTGCTGAACATGGTGAACTTCGTAGTTTTTATACTGATCAATATCCAGAATGTAAACCAGTTAAATGGGATGTCAGTATGAAAAAAAGAGAAACTGATTGTGAATAATTTTTTTATTCAGCAAATATTTCAAATAATTGTAATTAACGATAATAATAAATATTAAAAATAAATAATTATTTGTTGAAATAATTAATTAATACTGTATTTTACTATTTTAAATTATTTTCAAGACCTCCTCTTTTTTTTTTAGTCCAATTTCAGAGATTTTTCAATTTTACTTTTTTAATTTTTTCAAATTTCCCGCGTTAAAATTTCAATGTATTTATATCGATATATCGATAATAAACAAACATTTAATAATTTGCTAATTTCATATCTAACCATTGACATATTCTCTCTTTGTCTCTCGTAATTTTATCACTTTCTCTCTCTCTCTTGACTATGGCGGTGATGATGAGAACGCCATGTTTTTTGTGATGTTCGTGGTGGATTAAGACAGTAATAAAATTTACAATAATTTTTTTTTTAAAAATAACATTTATTTTATCATTTATTTGTTCTTTAAAGTGTAGTATTTAATTCATTAATATTATTAATATTTAATTAAAAATGGCTGATGATGATCCGTGGTTGTTAAAAGAAGATGGTTATCTTAATGTTGATACTGAGTGTAAAAATATTGTATATCATCCAAATTTAAACGTTTTACTAATCACAACTGGCAATGGCCAAGTTTACGTTTTTGATGTTAATTTTGGTGTGATACTTCAACGCAGTTGTCTATCAGGTAATTTAAACCTAATTAAAAATTTTTTAATTTATTTATTGTCATTTTTAAATTATTTTTTTTCCATTGCCAAGGTCGCATTTTATACAAATGTGTCAGGCGTGACCCAAACTGCATCTCGATTTTCATTTTTTTTTTTTTTTTTTTTTTTTTTTTCTTTTCGTCTTTAATAGTTTTCCTTTGTGTTTACTAATTATTATTATCATCATCATCATTAATTATTGACAATGACAGTTGATCATTCCTCCATTTTCTTCTCGAAAAAAAAAAATTGTTTTTTTTTTTTTAATTTTCCAACAAGATGATTTGAAAATCAACGTTCCTTTGTTTCATCATCTAGGAGGATAAATGAAAAAAAAAAAATGTCAAGTTTTGAAAATAAATATTTTATTCCTCCCTGTTCCCCTCTTCCTGGAATTTTTTTTTCTTATCTTCTTCTCTTGTTATTTTATTTTTTTTTTTTTTTTGCACTAAACAAAAAATAAAATAACAATTCTCATTATCTTTTATTTATTTTTTTCTTATTTTATTACATTGTTACATTAGAACTTTGTTTTGTTATTATATTTTTAATTATTATTGACTTGTAATTTAATTATTATAAACAATTTTTAAAGATGAAACCTTGAGTTCTGTTGCATGACAAATGTAAATTTATTTTTCCAATGATAAGCATGATGTTTGATGATGCAAAAATTGTTTTTTTTTCAGGTAAACCAGATGGTAAATTACAGGGTATATATCTTGCTGAAGGTGTTGATAAAGTATTGTACACTGATGGCCATGGAATTGGTGTACGTAGTGATTACAATGGTGTATTATTACTTGACACAATATTACAAACACCAGTATCAAGAAGTGAAGATATAATAAAACTAGAATTATTATTATCAGAAGCATTATTATTAGATCAGTGTTTACGTAGTATTGACTTACCTGGTGTTGATCAAGTACAAGATGTACTTCATGAACTTTGGAATAAAATACATGCTGCACAATCAATACACAAAAAAGGAATTAAAGCACAAAAAGTAATTGTTAAATATTTTATACTGATTATTGTTTAATTAATTTAATTATTATTAATATTGTTTTTGTTTTTTTAATAATATTTTATAGTGGAATACAATATGTCTTGAATTACCACATGGAGTATTAAAGCTAGTATGTTCAGGACTTGTTACGGAATTGAAACGTCAAAATAAACATATACCAGCATTACCAATAGCATCAGCAATCAACGAAAGATTAAACGGCCTACTTCCAAGTTTAATATCCGATGGTGGTCCAGCAGATAAAGTATTGATGTTTAGTGAAGCAGCAAGACACAAAACATTTTCAAAATGGCCACATATGAATTACAAGTAAGTAAAAAATATAATTTAAATAACAATAAAAAAAATTTATCATTAAGTTAATATATAATAATAATAACAAACAAAAAAAAAATACGTTATGCTGGTCTGGTAACGGAAAAAATGTGTGTCTCAGATGGGCATTGCCCGGTCAAATGGCACAAGCTGGTTTTTATCATGAGCCAAATACAACTGCTGAGGATCGTGCAATGTGTTTTACATGTAATGTTTGTCTTGTATGCTGGGAACCAACAGATGAACCATGGTCAGAGCATGAACGTCATTCACCATCATGTCCATTTTTAAAAGGTGAATACACTCAAAATGTACCATTATCAGTAACACTTGCAACAGCACCAGCATGTAAAACAACTGATAATATTGAAATAATTGGAACAACAAATTATCCTGGTTTAACTGGTACAGCATCAAATAATGGTCTTATTAATATATGGGATATTACAAATCAATTAAAAAATGAAATATCATTTTATATTGTAATGTGTAATCAAAATAATAATGATGATAATGAGGATAATGATGAAGATGAAGATGATGATAATAGTACTACAAATAATATTAATAATAATAAAAATAATAAAAAAATACAATTTTATGCATCAAAAAATTTATCAACATCATATTTATCACGTATTAGTCCAAATAAAACAACATTAACAACAAATGATTATAAAAATAATCATAATAATATAAATTTAACAACATTATCAATTGTTGGTGGTCCAAAAATTAAAATTGATGATATTAAAAATAATATTAATAATTGTGGTAGTACAACAAGTCTTGTAACACAAATTGAAAGTACAGATACAAGTGTTAGACCATGTTTAATATGTGGTTTAACAATTAATTATAATAATTCAACAACAACATCATCAACATCAACATCAAGTTCAACGTCATCATCATCAACAACAACAACATCAACAGCAGCAACAACAACATCATCAACAACAAATAATAATATACGTAAACTAGATAATGTATGGTCATCAACAACTGATTTAGCACAATCATCATCATCGTCATCATCATCATTAGTACGTGCAATGAATAATGTTAATAATGCAACAAGTGATAGTTTAGATATAATGAAAGTTGCTATTGATGAAAATAAAAATAATAATATAAATAATAATATAATATCACATTATTTAATAATATATGATATACATCATAATAAAATAATTAAAAAAACAAACAAAGATGATAAATTAAAAAATATAAAAAGTAAAAAAACATTATCTGGTACTGGTACAAGTGCTAGTTCAACTGGTGGTAGACAAGAAAGTTTATATCAAGAATTATATATGAATAAATTATTATATGAAGCACCAGTTATTGAAGATGTTGATGCTGAAATGGTTGTTGGTACACATTTTGATAATATGTTAACTAGTAGTGGTTTAACAGCATCATCATCAAATTCATTATATTCAACATCATTTGTTGGTATGAATGTTGTTGTACCACCATCATCAACAAATCCATATGATACATTATTTAATCCAATTAATTATGAACAATATCCATCAACATCTGAATTAACATCAACAACTATCAACAATAATAATCATAATATTAATAACAACAATAATAATGATAAAAAAGTAATTGATGTAATTAAAGATGATCCAGTTGTATTACAAACAATATGTATTGAAGGACATTCATCATTAAAAATAACACACACTGAAACAACTAAAGATGGTAAACATTTTTATGTTGTATTATCATCACCAATTAATACAACAACAACCACATCGACAACAACAACAACAGTGACAGAAGCAACAGAAGAAATAGCAGCTTCAACAGCAACAGTAGCAAATGATGCAGCATCATCATCATCACCACCACCATCGTCGTCGTCGTCAATAATAAATACAAATAAAATGGATATTGATGATGAAAATAGTGAAAGTTATTTACAAAAAAGTTACATGTACTGGTATCAAGATGACGGATCATCAGTTGATAATAAAATTATAAATAATGATGATAATAATGATGATGATAGTAATAACAACAAAAATTCATTATTATTAATATATAAATTTGATTTTACTGATAAAGTACCAAAATTAATAGCTGATCCAATTGTTAAAAGAGAATTAACATATAATCAAACACCAGTACAAAATATATTATTACCATTACAAGATAAAAATAATATAAATGATTGTATTTTAAATGATGAACCAAAAGGACAAGTTGCAATTGTTTGTCGTGATGGTATTGTACGTATTATTGAATTAAAAACATTAAAAATAATAAATGAAGCACATGGTAGTACAGATGATGAAAAATTTATATCAGCAGCATATTGTAATCGTCTTGAAAGATTATGTGCATGTACAATAAATGGTGGTTTAAGATTTTTTGCAACAAATGAAGAGGATGATTCAACTGAAGAAAATGATGATAATGATGATATTAATATGATGATAACTGATTCAATAATGAGTAGTGAAAATATTGCACCAAGTACATCAACATCATCTGTATCATATCAAGAGCCAATAATAGCACTACGACAAACATTAACATACAATGATTTAAAATGTCTTTATGATTTAACAAAATTTGATAAACATTCACCAATATATAATGCAACAGTACCACCATGTTGGAGTGAAATGATGCAAGGACAAAGACAACGTAGATATCCACAACATTTACATCAAACTGAGGATCAACATCATACAAGAACTTGGCGTTTACAAAATGATGCAACAACATGGGATGAACATATATTTGAATTAACATTACCTAAAAATATTGCTGGTAGTATTGGACATGTTGATGTTAGATTTACTCTTCATTCACCATGTACTGAATCACCATCAATACAAGTTACATTGTTAAAACAAAATATAACTGGTCTTGGTCATCATAAATCAACATTAACACCTGTTGATGAAAGAATACAATTTAATATTAATAATGAACAACAACAACAACAGCATCAACATCAACATCACCAACACCAGCAACATCATCAACATCAACATGTAAAAAATGATAATCCAGTTATTAGTGAAGGTTATCAACGTCAAAATAATACTGAAATATTATGTGGTCCAATAAATTTAAAACGTTGTATGGATTTATCTGATAATTCTGGTTGTGTTACATTAACAAGTCCAAAATTATTTAAAGCAAAAGCAGCAACATTATTAGTACATATTAAAGCACTTATTGATCCAACAAAAGATGTTAATACTAAAACACGTATTAATTTACTTGAAACAAAACCACCAACATCTAAAAAATTACGTATTGATGATTCTGGACCATATATACCTGGTGCAGCTATTGAAAGACTTGCTGCAAGTGCTAATAAAAAATTAGATTATTATATTGGTTGTGATTGGATACATGAAATATCAATAACAGTTAGATCAGTACAATCAACAACAATACAAAATGAAAAAATTCAACGTTTAACAATGCTTGATTCATTATTATTTACTGATAATTTATTAAATATTGCATGTTTTGAAACATCAGATAAATCATTAGTTGTACAATCATTATCACTTGATATATTAATATGGATAACATCAATAAGACTTGCTAGATTACGTATTGGACAAAATAATAATGATGTTATAACATTACAACTTGATACAATTAAATGTATACAAGAACGTTTAAAAAATTTATTACGTACATGTATATTAAATGGTGGTAGAAGTATTGCACATAAATGTGTTAAATTAATATTAATATGTAGTGAAGGTATACGTAATTTAGATGATAATAATTATCATACATTTGATGAAAATGTATTGTCTGTTATTGTAACATTATTACCACAAATTATTGGTATACAATGGGCTGGTTCATTACGTTGGTTATCAGTATTAATAACACGTTTATTACCACTTGATAAAAATCATAATGTTGCACAACAATGTATTATAATATTACAACAAATTGCAAGTGAAATGTCAAATCGTGTTAATCCATATCATTTATTACTTGCAACAAGATTTGGCTTGTATAATAATTCATTTGATACGGAATTATTTGATATTGAACCACCAATACCACCAAAATCAACATCATCACCATTGACATATGCATCTGTTGTTACTGGTGAACAAACAACTGTATCATCTGTTACTGGTAATTGTTTATATACACAGGATCATATTGATCTTCGTGATCTTTTAACATTACCAAATAATCCAAACAGTGAACTTGTACTTCCAAGTAAATTAAAAACACTGTGTTCAACTTTTCCTATGAAGGGTCTTCTTGAGGTAAAATAATTTTTAATCTTTAGAGTTTTTTTTTGTGGAGAGATTGAGATTTTATTAATAAATTGATTTTTTAATTTATTATTTAGGTTGAACCATTACATTTTACTTGTCATGCTGCATCTGATGGTACCAAAATGGAAAAAATTGATTCTGGTCTTAATACAATTAATCTTGGTACAATTTATGATAGCACTGTTACAATAAACAACAGTGGAGCTGATTTAAAAAATGTCCAACCAAATTACGTAAGTTAAATAATTATATTTCTTTAAAATAACACGTTAATATTAATTTTAAGAAAAAAAAAAAAATGGGGTAAAAATTAGTTAGATAAATAAATTACATAGTTAAAAAAAAAAATGAAAAATAGGTTTTTAAGTTTTGATAATAAGAAAAACAAAAGGAACAAACATTAGAAAAATAGAAAAAACAAAAAAATAATATTATAGACAATGGATGCCGGATCGTTAGGGCCAGATCTACACTCAACATACAAACAGAATTTAAAGATACTACAAAGTCATCTTAACAGTCAATTGTCAAAGAATTCAACAACATCACAACTATCATCATTGACACCTGATGATTTATCTGACAGTGATGATATTAATAATATTGTCAATGATAATACAATATGGCTTGGTGGAGATAAAAATTATACAACAAATTCCCATGTATTTACAATAAATAATACAAAAGATAAATCAACCGCGTCAACTAATCATACATCAACATCAACAAAAATTGATGATTGTCATAACAATAAAAAGGTTAGATAGTTGATAATAATAAATTTATATAAATATTGTTTTATTTTTTATTTTTTTTTATCGTTAATGTTAGTAGTTAATTTGTTATTATTTTCAATTGGGAGTTTTTTTTTCTATCGAAAATAATTTATTGATGTTTATTTATTTATTTATTTTATTTTTTTTTTTTTATTTTAAGGCATCTCTATCAATTAAAAATTTACTTGATTATTATAAATAATTTTTATTAACCATTAATTATTTAAATTCATATTTATATTTCTGTTTTTCTGAAAGTTGATAAATCACTCTTAAAAATTCAAGTAAAAACATATCTGAAAAAATAAATTTCAACAATTATTATTAACAATTTGACAATGAAAAAAAAATAATGAAATGATTATCTAGGTTTTTAGTAATTAATAATTATTAATTTTTCAATTAAACATTATTATTTTCATTAATAAAAAAAAAAAAAAAAAATAGCAAGTTAGCTAGATAGAGATACCTTACTGATACAATTTATACTTGAAATATTTTATGTTTATTTAAATTGAAAAAATTTTATTTTCAACAGAAAGAAGAAGTGGTATTTCCATGGGGAAGATTGCTGAGTACACCATCACAACAAGCACTTGTTGTTGAACGAATGCATTCTGGTGCTCGTCGTTTTGTAACACTTGATTTTGGTTCACCAATACTTCTGACTGATTTAATAATACCATCATGCAGTGATCTAGTGTCATTGTCAATAGACATATGGACAAGAAGTGAAGAAAGTGATGGTACACGTTTAGTTGTTGCTGGTGATATTGGAACAAAACCCCTGGTTGTTAATGATCTTCAACCACCACCAGTATGTAGATATCTTAAAATAACAACAATTGGTCGTTATGGAATGACAACAACAAGATGTAAAATACCACTTGGTATGTTTTATGGACATATGTTTGTATTACCCGGTGAGGATTATTCTGAAACAACAACAACAACAAATGATGCTATTAATTCAGATGATGGACAATATGATGCAAATATGTTATCAATAATTGAATCACAATGTAATATATTATCAGCATTAGCTGAGGATGTACAGTGTAGATTTAGTCTTGCAACTGAAAGATTAAAATCACTTCTTGATCCATTATTATGTACTGAAACACCAAATGTCATGCATATGCAATACTATCTTTGTCGTGGTAAAAATATAAATGATAATAATAACAGTAGTAATAATAATAACAAAGAACAACCATCAAATAAAATATTATCAACATATCATGAATGTATTATGTTTCAACATCAATTGAATATTGTACGTGGTGTATGGAGACGTTTAGAATCATGGAAAAGTCCACAATTAATATCATCAACACAATTGACAAGTGTATCAAGTGATAAATTACGTGTATTAGGTGAAACATTATCAGATATATTGTTATATACAATGTATGAAATTGGACCAGTACCACCAGTACCAATGTCATTGTGTGATATATTTACACCACAAATATGTGAACAATTTTTTCATTCAGTTTGTGTTGTAACACCAGCACCACGTTTACAATTACATGCTGCTGTATTATTAGCAAGAGTTGCTGGTCATCAACCATGGTGGGGTAATTTCTTGGCAAATACAATTGTTAATTTATATTCAACATCGTCAACTTATATATTTCCACAAGATCGTGTATTTATATTGTTAACATTTCTCGGTAGAAAATCATTAATTGCTGGTAATAATAAATCATCAGTTATTGATGCAATGGTTAAAACACTTGAACGTTTATTATCACCATTATTAACAATAGAACAAAATACAAATTCATCACAACTTGATATAACATTAATTGGTTGGATATTATTATTTTTATCAATATGTTTAGATACAACAGCAACAAATTTAACATGTTCAGATGATAATAATGATAATAAAAATAAAGATACAAATATATCATCACGTTGGGAATTTTTACAAGGTGAATCAGCAATGCAAAGAAAATATGTTACAGCAAATCGTACATCAGCATCACGTAGTTATCGTAAAAAATTACAAAAACGTTTAATGCATCATAAACAACAATTACATGATATTGAACAAGGTAAAAAAAGTGGTTTAAATTCACCACAAATAATAGCAACATGGTCATCAACAGTACCACAAAATCCAACAATATTTTCAACAAAATTAGAAGTATTAAAAACACATGAAAGAAATTTTAAAAAAACATTAAAACAACATTCAGCATTTAAACATTTTAAAGATACTGTAAGACGTCCAGAAACACAATATTTATCAAGAAGTAATCGTAATCAATTATTAACAAATACATCATCAACATCAACATCATCATCATCACGTATTGATACATCTGATAATGATAATGATTATATGACAAATTTATCACAACAATATGTATTACCAGTTGCACGTGGATTGGTAACATTAATATTAAAAAATTCAGCAAATGTTGATATGTTTTTATTGGCATGTAAAGTTGTTGCAAGACTTGTTGTATCAACAAGACCAATAATAACACTAGGTGAATTAATGAGTGAAGAACAATTATTTAAATTAATTAAATTAGCAACTGGTAGCACTGATGCAGCATGGTCATCACATGCAATATCATGTTTATTACAAGATTTATTAGAAGGTGGTAGATTATTTTCAAAATCATCATCAACATCAACATCATCAACAGCAACAGGAACAGCAACAGGAACATCAACATCAACAACATTAATACAAAATACAAATGATGGTTTATTTGAAAATTTAGAATTAGAAGAAACACAAATTATTAGTGATAGTGATTTAAATTTAATTGCTGGTACAAGTAATAATACAAGTGGTAGTGTTGGTGTTAGTGTTAGTGCTAATAATAATAATGGTAATCCATCAAATGTGGTAACAAGTGGTATTAATGATGAAGGTTTTGCTGAGGGTGAAGGTGATGAAGATACACAAGATAGTATTACAATACAACAACCAACAGCATCAACATCAAAATCAAATGGTTTTGATTTACCATCATTACTTGAATCAGATGACAGTGAACTTGATGAATTTCTTGATGATATTTTAGAGAGTGGTAAAAATATGCTTAAAGCTGGCAAATTATTACAAAAAATACCATCATCATCAAGTTCAGGTATATCATTGGCACTTGATGCTAGACTTGAGTATGGAGTTGAAATGGGAGTTGAAATTGCTGTTAGAAGATATTCAACACTTGGTGCATATAATCTTCCATTAAGTATAAATGCAACAATACAAATGCCATCAACATCATCAACAGCATCTTCAGCATCAACAGCAACAGCATCATCATCAGCAAGAAATTCAACATGGACAGATATGAGAATGAATAATGATCAATTACCATCAAGTGTTGCAATGTTAACACGTTGTTTTGATAAAATATTTACTGATTTAACATTACAAAATTCAGGTACAAGTTTAGAGCTTGTATTACAATTATGGTTAACACTTAATTTAGATTCATCAATTGAACAATGTACATCATCAACAAATTCATCATCAAATCAATTTGATCCATCATTAATACCAATAATACCATTAAGTTCAACAGCAATATCTGGTTTAATATCAGCATTATTATGGAATCCAGGTGTATCATTAAGAGCATGGTGTTTAGCATTACAAACATTAACTGTTGCTAGTAATGAACCAATGCCAAATGATCATATTGATCCAAGTATAAGTACACCACTTGATGGTTTATTAGGTGGTATGGCTAGTTGTATTGTTAAAGATCGTAATATGGGATCAATGTTATTAAAATTATTATCTGGTAATGGTTTAAATGTTGAATCAAGTGATAAACAATATATGATGGCTGGTCCAAGAGTTGGTTTAGCATTACAAGATTTTCTTGTACGTCTTGAAATGCGTTGTGATGTTATAACACCAGGTAGTATACTTGGTAATTCATTAAAAGAATTATTACTATGGGTTGTTTATCAACTTGTACAACCAGGTGGTGCATTAGTTGCACGTCGTGGTCCACTTGATGCACAATGTATATTAATAACATCATTAATTAATCTTAATTTTATAAATACTGATCTTGGTACAGCAATGAGTATAACTGAATGTGTTGGTTCAATTGTATCAAATTATATACGTGGTGCAAGAGTTGGAGCACAATGTACTGGTGCTGTTGATAATAATACAAATCAAACAAGTGGTTTTGGTAGTTTATATGCATCTGTATTAGGTGGTGCTGGTTGTAGTAGTAATAGCAGTAATTGTAATAATAATAATAGTAATATTATTAATAGTACAAGACAAGGTAGACCAACATCATGGGATACACTTGTTGTTGCACTTATTAAATTAGTATGTCGTCTTGTACAAACACCATTACCAAATTTAAGAACATCAAGAATTATTGATAATACAATTGATATGGAAACAAATGATTCATCATTAAGATTGCACAATACAATAACAACACCAATAGCATCAACGTCAACATCATCATCAACATCATCAACAATAAATATAACATCACAAACAGATGAGAGTAAAGTTGCTGAACAACAAAATACAACAATGATTGGTGGTAATATTAATCGTGGAACAATAATAAAACCAAAATATCCATGTGTTGCTGATACAGTATTACAACATGAACCAACAATGATGAGATTACTTGGTGCACTTGGTTATAGTAATGGTTCATCATTTGCAATGTTTTTTAATGATGAAACAATTGGTGGTGGTATTGGTGGTAGTAGTACAACATGTACATCTGAACTTAATGAACCAGCATCAATATCAGATGCAACATTTCAATTATTAACAACTCTTATGAAAAAAGCAACAAATCCAACATTAATTATAAATCCATTGTATCGTTATTTATCATCATCAAATGAACAAACAGGCACAAATAGACATATGGGTGTTATGCAATTATCTGAATCATTATTATGGTATATATTAAAAGTATTAGATAATGAAGCATCATTAAGTGTATTTACAACAATGGGTGGTGTTAAAGTATTATGTGAAAATATGGTTAAATCAAGTACAAGTTGTAATAATAATAATGGTGTATCAACACCAGGTGTTATTGCATTGGTAATGCAACATTTATCAAATTCATCAAATTTAACAACAGCATCAGCAATATCAACGTCAAATAAAAAAACAACAACATCAACAACAGCATCAACATCAACAGCAATTAATAATGATACATATGATGATGGTTTATTAAATTTTGCTCCACTTGGTACAATATCATGGGTTAAACCAATGGTTGAACCAGCTGATGTATTAATACATAGTGTACCACAACATAGACGTGCTAGAACAGCAGCATGGTCATATCATTTTTTTCCTGGTGAAGCATGGGTTGATTTAACAATAACATTACCATGTGCAATATTATTAAAAGAAGTTGAATTACAACCACATTTATCATCATTAGCAACATGTCCATCAGCAGTTGCATTAGAAATATCAAGAGAAGGTAGCTCAGATTTAACACCAATATGTCCACCAATGTTAACTGCTGGATTAACATTTATACGTTTAACATTAGCACAACCAGAAGTTGCAACATCTGTACTTGTACGTTTGTATAAACCACGTGATTCAACAAATATTAGTTTAAGTCAAATAAGAATACTTGGTACAACAGCATTTGGTGATATTAAATCAAGAAATGAACCAATGGATGAAGAACAATTTTCAAAAACAAGTCTTGGTTGGTTAAGACTTGTACATCAATGTTTATGTGTATCTGAATTATCTAAACCATTAACACAAAATGTATTAAATTCAGCATCATCTGTTGATGGTCTTATTGAAGCATGTTGTAGTATGTTATTGCTACCAGCACCATCATTATTTACACCAAATTTAGAACGTGTATTATTACAACTTGGTTTACATTCACGTGATCTTGGTTTACAATTAATAAGTTTATTATTAAATAATAGATGTGCACCATTAATACAAGGTTTATCATCATTTCAAAAAAATTCAACAGTACAACTTGTTGTTGAATTATTACAACAATTATGCTCATCACAAGATTCAAATACTGAAGCAAGAGTGTCAGCTGTATTAACATGGCTTCATGCATCAGCAATGAATAGTGTTGCTAGATCAAATCGTATTAATCCAAATATTGTTAGTCCACCAGCAATTTATATACATTGTGTATCAACAATAATATGGAAATCACATGAACAACAACAAAATCGTCAATATAATTTAGAATTATTATTAACTGATGATTTATTTAATTCATTATACAAATGGACATTAAAACTTGATACATATTCAGCATTAAAATTATCAATTGATGCAACATTATGTGCATTTTGTTATGTACGTCCATCATTATTTTTACAATTATTACAATATGTTAAGCTACATAATATTATTACAACAAATATTAATAATAATAATAATACAACAACAGCATCAATATCTGATGATGAAAAACACAATGAAGGACAAACAGATGATGGTAAAATTATTATTCATGAAGCAATGGATAATAGTAAATTACTTGAATTAACTGAAGGACAGTTATTAACTGTTGCTGCTGCATCACGTTCATCAACTGGTATACAACAATTAATTGATTCTGGTCTTCCAACAATATTAATTAATGGAATTAATGATTTTTGTAAAAATGAAAAAGCACGACAACAAAATGATAATACCGATAATGATGATTTACGTCAAAATTTAAAAACTAATTGTGGTTTAACTGATAGTGATAAAGCTGGTGAAACAACAGCAGCAGCATCATCATCATCCGCAGCAGCAGCATCATCATCATCTGCTAATGATAATAATGGTTATTTAAATATGAATGATCCAGATGGTATTGCAACTGTACTTGAATTTTTAACGCTCATTTGTTCAGAAGGAAAAATGCGTGATTGGCTTGGTAAAGAAGGACGTATATTTTGGTTTCCATTGGCATCATTATTAAGCTATAGACCAGTTGAAAATCCATCAATAACATTTGCTAGGATAAATGCATCATATGCCAGATTAGAAAGTGCTATGATAAAATTTTTATCAAGATGTTGCTGGTGTCATCCAATTAATCAAAATTTATTATCTGAATTATTGACAAATGTTATACTTCAACAACGAGTTACACAAAATGTTCGATATTTACATGGTATATCTGGTTTTACACGTCGTTTAATATTACAATTATTACTTGAGGGTGAAAAAATATTAGTATCTGTTACATCTGAAGCACCAATGCCTGTATCAAGTACAACAGCAACACAAACTATTCCATCAATGCCACCACATCCAGCTCATCCATTGGGTCATTATCATCAATTACTTTATATATCAACTCAAACAACTGTTGCTGATTTATTACAACAAGTTTCTGGTGAGTTTTTTTATTTCAATTTTTATTTATTTATTTCATTCATCATGAATATATCTTGGACCTTAATTTTTTCTTATTTATTTATTAACATACACACATTGTGCTTTGTAAAAAAAAAAAAAATAATAATAATATTCCTTTTTTCGAGACATATTAACATTGATCTTAATAATTAATTTTTTTTTTCTTGAATTTAATAAATTATTTATTACAAAATTAACTGAATAAATTTAAACGAAAAAAGAATTGAATAGTTTTTCAAATAGAAATTAAATTAAATTAAAAAAAAATGAAAAAAAAAAATAAAATTATTTTTATATTTGATTTTAAAATGAACATAAAGTTGTCAATTTTTTTTATTTTTTTTTTTTTTATCGTTTATTCTTTTTATTTCCTTGGAAATTAATGAAACATTAAAAAAAAAAAATCGAAAAAGTATTGATTATTAAAAGAAAGAAAAGAAAGTAAGAAAAAAAAAATGACCTTCGGGGTAATGCAGGTACTTGGCTCAGTTCGATGCTACTCAATGCATATAAGGAGAATGACACAAATACAAGTGGATTAAATCATTCACGTGAACTTTGGGAATCTGGAATGGCACTGGTTGTTGATGCACTGAGTGTTGCTGCTGGAAATACAGCCAAGGATAAACGTGCAAAGGAAGCATCAAATAGGTCACAGGCTCGTGGACCAATCTTGCGAAAATCCCGTTTAGTTTCGGGTATGATGACACAAATCCTCTTGGTTCACAATGTTATTTGTCTTTTATCTTTTTCACTAAAAAAAAAAAATATGAAAAACCTTTTTATCTTTCTTCTTTTGCAAATGAAAAATAGCTACTCTTGATTATTTTTATTTTTTTCTTGCTGCCTGTGTGTAAATTGTGCTAGTTCACTGGGTCCATGCATCTTCACATTGAATTAATATATTAAAAAAAAAAAAATATTGAATATTAAATAAGCCATTTTAATTAATAAAATATATTTTTTTATAGATGGTATTGCATCGTCATCAAAAAGTGGAATGAGTAGTCAAGGAAGCTCAATGAATTTATTGGCTCAACAATATTTAACTCACTCATCAAGACCAAATTCATCATTACCACCACAATTAACAATATCACAATTACTTGCAATTGGTGA
The DNA here is from genome assembly GCF_014905175.1 of Aphidius gifuensis. NCBI lineage: Eukaryota > Metazoa > Arthropoda > Insecta > Hymenoptera > Braconidae > Aphidius > Aphidius gifuensis. Next base: position 24,176,555 of record NC_057791.1, on the reverse strand, counting down.
AGACAATGGTCTATCATTATCAGAGCCATGTTTACATTTAGTATTACGTCAAAGAAATAAAGATAATAATAAAGATGATAATAATAAAAATGATGATAATGATATTGTATTAAATAATCGTCAAATTGAAAGTGCACTTGGTGTATTTTCAGCTGGTGGTGGTTTAGCAGTATTAGCTAAACATTTACCATTAGTTTATCCAGATACTGGTAGATCAACAACATCATTTATTGAAAAATCACCATCACCAGAACAAAATGATGCTGAATGGGTTAAAGTTGAAGCAACTGAAGATATATATGAAGATTTAGAAGAGAGTGGTATTATTAGTTCACCAAAAACAACAACGACAACAACAACACCACCAATACCACATGTACCATTACATTCATTAGCAGCATTTGGTTTATTTTTACGTCTTCCTGGTTATGCTGAAGTTTTATTAAAAGATCGTAAACAAGCACAATGTTTATTACGTCTTGCACTTGGTGTTACTGATGATGGTGAAGGTGGTGATATACTTGGTTCATCATTAGCAACATCATTACCAACATTACCATTTCAAGTATTAAAACAATTACTTGAAACAACACCACCAACAACAGATGATGGACAATTATTACGTAAAACAATGATTGAAATTGGTGCTGTATTATTATTACTTAATTGTCTTGCAATATTTACACATCAAACTGGTCATAATGATATTGATCATCGTAATATTGGACAAAGTACTAGTAGTGGTAATGGTGGTGGTGGTACAAGTGGTACTGGTGGTAATATTGGTGGACGTAGTGATGATAAATCACATTTATATTGGGCAAAAGGTACTGGTTTTGGTACTGGTTCAACTCAACAATCATGGAATGTTGAACAAGCATTATTACGTCAAAAATCAGAAGAAGAACATGTTACAGTATTACTTAAAGTTATTGCAAGTTATATTGATTTTGGTGGACAACCACAACGTGATTTACCAACAACATTTTCTGAGCTAATGTCACGTTCATGTTTATTACCAGCATTATCATCATATTTAAGAAATGATTCAGTTCTTGATATGGCTAGACATATACCACTTTATCGTGCTATATTACAGTTGATACGTTCAATGGCATTATCACCACAATTAGCACCATTATTATTACCTAAAAATAAAAAACTAAATGATCCATCAATTGTATCATTATTATTAAATATGAAATTATGTGTTGATACATATGTACATAAAATAAATCGTACACGTGGTAGTAAATCAAAAATATTAACAAAATATCCAGATGATAATGAACAAGATGAAGGTTTAGCAACATTAATACCAGATATACAAGAAAGTGCAACAATTGTACAAAATGCAACATCAAGATTAATAATACATGATGAAGATTTAGCTGGACCAAGTCCAATAATACAAGATATACCATTAAAAACAATTGAACAAAGATATCTTGAAGTTATGAAAAATTTACAATTTGATACATATGAAATGATTATGGAAAATTCAGATGGTAGTGGTTATAAATTTTGTGTATCATATCATTTTGAATCAAATATGAGAGCAGCTGGTGATCGTAGTCATCCAACACGTGTTAAACGTTTAGCACAAGAAACAGTATCATTATCAACAGCATTACCATTATCATACAGTAGTTCAGTATTTGTACGTTGTGATGCTGATAGATTAGATATTATGAAAGTATTAATAACTGGTCCAGCTGAAACACCATATGCTAATGGTTGTTTTCAATTTGATGTTTATTTTCCACCTGATTATCCAAATAGTCCAATGTTAATTAATCTTGAAACAACTGGAAGACATACTGTTAGATTTAATCCAAATTTATATAATGATGGTAAAGTTTGCCTCAGTGTACTAAATACATGGCATGGAAGACCAGAAGAAAAATGGAATGCACATACAAGTAGTTTTCTTCAGGTATTTTTTTTTTTAAATACAATTATTTATTTATTTAATTTCAAGTAATTGTTTTGCAATAATCGATTTTATTTTTTGTAATTTATTTAGGTTTTAGTCTCAATACAGTCACTTATTTTGGTACCAGAGCCTTACTTTAATGAACCTGGATATGAAAGATCACGTGGCACTTCAAGTGGAGTACAATCTAGTCAAGAGTACAATGCAAATGTTTGTCTGGCTACTGTCAAGTGGGCAATGCTTGACCAAATTTTAAATCCTTGTCCTTGCTTTAAAGAGGTATGTTGTTTTTTTCGTTTTAATTATACATTTTTACTGTTAGAATATGTCTTGATGTTTATTAATTGATTTATGTTTATTTTTTTCAGGTAATTTACACGCATTTTTGGATAAAAAGACATGAGATTGTTCAACAATTAGAAAACTGGATATCCGAAATGGAATCACATGGATCAGACAGACGATCAACTCGATCAAATAGTTCAGTTAATGCTTTGGCTTTGCGGGTAAATATTTTTAAATATTATACATTAAAACAAAATCTTGCTTAAATATTAATAACAATTATGAATTTTTCAGAGACATTATAAATCACTGCGTGATGCATTAAATAAATTGGAGACACCAGAGGGTCTTGAAGATCTTGCTGAGCCATTGCAATCACCAGGTTCACCATTAGAAATGACAGCATCAGCAGCAACACCAAACAGTACAATTTCTTTAACAAGCTCAACAATAAATCCAACTCCAACAACATCAACAACATCAACAACACCAAACAGTACAACAATAACATCAATCAACAATCCAAGTGCTAGTAATCATGTACATCATGACATTGATACTGATGTTGAAATGGAAAAAATGGTATCAAAAGTTTGTGAATAAATAGTGGATTCATTTTGTTGAATATTTTAAATATCTAAGTGACTGTGTTATCATAATAATAATAATCAAGTGATTAATTTAAAATAAACAAAAATAAAACCATAAAAATTACAACAAAGTAAGGTAAAATAAAAAAATCTATTTAAATTAATTAAATTGATAATACAAAATACTTGAAAAATATTTTTCCAATAATTTTCTTTTTTTTTTTTTTTATTTTCCTTCTCATTATTATCAATGCTTATTATTATTTTAATTTTTTTTTGTTGATAAATATATTATTTTCGACTGCTACATGCGTGAGTGGAATTTTCTTTATTATTTTTTTTTTGTTTTTTTTTCATTTCTTTTTATTATGTAGTTGTAAAGTTTATGAGATAGCATTATTCGGGATTAAGGGGGAGTAAACCTTACACATTAATGTTACAAATAGTTAAAAAAAAAATAAATAAATAAATATGTGGAAAAAGATTAAACGTTTCTTTAATAAACAAATGGAAAAAAATAATAATAAAACAACAGTTGTGTAGGGATAATTAATTGATTATAATAAGTGTAAAATGATCTTCAAATAATTAAATATAAATCAATTGTTATAGTTCAATAATAATTATTATAAATATATTTATTTGTTTATGATATACTTGTTTCTCCCCTCCCGTATTAATGCAATTATTGACTGATGTAAGAAAAAAAGAAAAAAATAAATGAAAACAGTTAACAAACAAAAAGAAATGTAAACAAAAAAATTTTAACAAACTCAATGATTAATAGTTATTAATGTTTAATAATAGAAAAACATTTTTTTTTTTTTTTTTTTTTAAATATAAAAAAAAGAAGCTTAATGTTTATAAATAAAAAAAATAAATGATTATTAGTAATGACTGTGTCCACTAAAATATTTGAATGAGATGAAAAAAAAAAATCATATTTATTGAGCATAATTTCATTTAGGTTTATTATTTAAAAAAAAAAAAATTTCTATTATTTAAAAAATATTATTTTGTTTTTCAGTTTAAAATACTGCATCTTTTTTTTTCTAGTGTTTATATTTTGTAATTGATTATAATTGATTTATATTTAAATCGAAAAAAGCATTTTAAATTTTTTTTTTCGAAAAGAAATTATTTTACAATTTTTTTTATATAAAAATGTATTTAAAAAAAAAAAAAAAAACATTTTGAAAAAAAAAAAAGTGTTGTGTTAAAGAAGGATAAATTTATGTATGTATTATCTCTCTTTGTAACTGTACTATGGAGTCATATTTTCATTAACGTAATTAAGAAATAATTGAAGGAAAAAAATAATTAGAAAAAAAAAAAAAAAGTTGATAAGTCTGAGCAGAAAAAAAAATAAATAAAGGATTTTGATGTATCGAAGCAAATGTTATTTCAGCTCGATTATACAACTGTAAATATAAAAATAACGATAAATAAATAATGAAAAATAAAAAAAAATAAAATAAATAAATAAAACGAAAAAAAATATATAAATATAAATTGCCAATAAGAATTATTAACTGTCATATTTAAAAATAAAATAATTTAAAAAAATACAAATAAACCACATAGTTGTTTCTATTTTTAAGAAAAAATTGTGAATGCAAAAAAACACACGATGAATAAATTGAAAAAAAAACAAATAATAATTGCATAATTATTATTATAAAAAAAAAAAAAATTAAATAATTACAAGTAAAGGTAAATATATATATTGCAAAGTGTTGATAATTGACTTGTAGATTTGAATTTAATCTTGATGAAAAAAAAAAAAAACAAATATAACACTTGCTGTGACTAGAAAAGAGTGTTAATTATTATTTATAATAATAAATGAGTATTACCATTGAAATTACAATTGTGTACTAGTTAATTTTTATATAATTTTTTTTCCCACATGTAAAATCAATCTACAAAATAAATTAAGCCAAAAAAAAGCTGCTAAATATATTTTCTAATAATAATTATCTAGATAAATGTTGAAACAAAGAAAAAAAATCAAAACTTTCATCAACAATTAACTTAACCAAGTAAATAATCTATTTGATAATTTAATTTTTATAAAAGCAAAAGTTAACATTGCTTTTTTTTCTTTTAAAAGTAAATTAGTTAAATGTTTGTATAGTTAACTTTTAACAATGTCATTTCAGGATGTATATATTATATACTGGTTTATCTCTCGTAATGTTTAAGTGGTAAATGTTGGATTTTGATGCGATTTCAAAGTTAAAAGTTGTATAATACAGTAGAATATATGTGTTCATGTTCTGTGAGTATGTGAATGTGGATCAAGAGATGTTTTTGAAGGTGAAATACCTCGCGGTTTTCAAAATGTTACCTATGTACACATTGAATGTGTACAGACAAACCTCTACGACAACCAAGAGTATCTCTTGGGTTTGGGGTTTTGGCTAATTAGTGGATTGTTTGACCCCTTTCAATAAGTTTACTAATCCATGCAAATGGTACACTCATCCACACACGAATTACAACATTCATGTTACATTGGTAAAATGACCAATGTATATACACAAGCCAGATGTAAGGTCACTCTGGTGCACTCATTAGACCATTTCATGTGACAAAAAGGATTTATGGAGATGAAACATTCAGTGAATCCATTAAACAAGTGAGTATCATCATTATTATTCACGATGCTAATATTTGTCGGGTATTAGCACAAGTATTATCATTGATTCAATTATGTATTGACTTTAATATTTTGTAGCATTTGCAATTTCCAGTTAAAGCTTTTATGTTTATTTAATATATCTTTTTTTGAATCATTTTTATCGTGAAAAATAGATTTTTTTTGATGATAGGACAGATGAGTTTATGGATATATTTAACGGACGTAAATAAAGTTGAATAAAATTGAAAATATATATTGAAAAATGTCAGTAGAATTTAATAATTTTACTCGAAATAAATATATTCATATATTTTTTATTTGTAAAAATAAATATGTCAATTTTTAAAATTTTTTTAATTTTAAAAAATTCATAATTATGTCATAATGTCAATCAAATTATAATTAAAAGAATTTTTTTTTTAAATATTTTAAATAAATGACCAAAAGGTTTAATTTATTTAAATGACAATTTATTTTTAGATTTTTTTTTATTCATTTATGCAAGGGTATATTCGAGGTCAGTTGAACAGCTGGGGTAAAATGGATACAAACTTGTAAATTTTTTAAACTAATGAAAAAAAAAAGATTTTATTTTTTTTAATGATCGTATAAATTAGTAATGATAATGATAATAATAATAATTAATAAATTAAAGACACTGAGTGTGCTCATTTGATATTCTAACTTTTGATAAATAAAAATTGGAAAAAAAAAAAATATTTAGTGCCATTTTTTGTCTAGATGTTGCTAATTTTTTTGTGTATTAATTATGACATATTAATTTTTGTCCCATTCGAGTTTAATATTGTTAATTTTTTTATTTTTAAATTTATAAATTCTTAATATGAAAATCATAAAAAACTATTAAATAATTTTATTATTATTTTCATATTTATTTTTTACAGTTTTTGGCTTTTTTTTTTAAAATTAGATTTTTCCGATTAGATTAAAATTTTCATTAATAAATTATATTTTTATTGCTGTTTATAGTGTTTGATTTTTTTGATAAATTTATTTTTTCTTTCTATTTGTCCCTCATTTTTCTATGTATAATTTTAGAGAAAAAAAAATTAACTCATCTATATTATGCGTAAATGTCTTTTCTTATTTTATTTTTATTATTTTCAAAACAAACAGTAGTAATAATAACAGAATCAATAATATATAGAATCGGTGAATCGTTTGGTCGAGGAGGTCGAATGTCACATGGTAATTCAGCAGTACCATCAAGCACTGCTCTCGTCTGGACTTGTGGTCCTGAAATTAATTATTTAAATTTATAGAAAATTATTGACAATAAAAATTTTCATATATTTAAGTCATTGCAACGTGCATTATTAATAATAGATTTGGATTTTTTTTCAAAATGGTATTTTTGGGTAAGATTATTTTATATAGTTGGGCAGTAATATTAGTAGAATATTTATTTGTCCAAATTTAAATGTGTGATAAAAAAAGTGATTTAAATGTATCTAAAAAATATAGTATTTAAAAAAAAAAGTATTTGGCGTTTGGGTCAAATACTTCCTAGCGTAAAACGAGTAAGGTGATCTTTTGCCTTGCTCGTTTTATGTCAGGGGGTATTTGTCCTAAACTCACTCTCAATATATATTTATTCGAGCGATTTGAAGTAAATTTGCCATGACACTATGATTAAAAAACTCGGGAAGTTGAATGTAATCAACTGCCTTGCCCTCTATATTTTAAAAAAGCTCGGGATCCGAACTCGAGACCTCAAGCATAGTAGGCAGAGCTCTTGCCCACTTGACCATTAGGTGACTCGTTACTTGTTGACTATAATTTATTTACTCCAAATTATCTCAAATTAAATTTACCAAAATAATTATTCATAAAACTTTATTTTCACTCTATTAAAAGTTGTAAATATAACATTAATATAATAATAAAAAATATACTATTATTCCGATAATTATGACATATCAATTTTTTTGTGCCATTCGAGTTTAATATTGTTAATTTTTTTATTTTTAAATATATAAATTTTTAATATGAAAATCATAAAAAACTATTTAACAATTTTATTATTATTTTCATATTCATTTCTTACAGTCTTTGGCTTTTTTTTTTTTAAATTAGATTTTTCTTAAAATTTTCATTAATAAATTATATTTTTATTTCTTTTTATAGTGTTTGATTTTTTTGAAAAATTTATTTTTCCTTAAAATGCACATTTTACTCAATTTCCTTCAATTATTTTTTATAAAGAATTTTTAACATTCTAAAATATTAAAAAAAAAAAAAAAAAAGTTTGACATCAAATAGAAATTCTTCTTTTATTACTTTGTGTAATTTTCTAGAAAATCATCTTGGTTTGTTATTTTTTCTTGTGAAAGTTACTCTCGGTATATTATAAATTGATGAAAAAAATTTTTAAACAAAAAATTGTTGATTTAGTATGTATCTGTCTTGTTTAACTTGTCCACCGGATATTAATTTAAAAAAAAAAGCTTTTTTAAAAAACAATATTCAAAAAAAAAAAAGAGAAAAATTATTTACATTTATCCAGCAGCATTTCTTTAAAATAAAAATAAATAAAAATAAAGCTTAAAAATGTGAATTTGTATAAAGGCACATTACACCAATCTCACTTAAAAAAATTTTTTTCTTTTATTCTTGTTTTAAACTATTTTTTATGCTAAATATGTTGCTTTTTAGTTTCCCGGATTTACATACATATTTATTTATTTATACATATATTTTTTTTCAAGTTTAAGTCCACGAGTTTTTCCTGCGGTTTTTCTTCTATTTTATTTTTATCAAAATACATTTTTTTTTTTTTCATTTCAAAATGTAACAAAAAAAATAAAAAAAACAAAAATAAAAGAAACTTGGATAAAAAACACAGACGAATAACCATTTCACTGTCTCTCATTGTAATTTAGCGAATATTCTGAATAAAAAAGAAAAAAAAAAAAATAAATAAAAGCTTGAGAAAAAAAATTTAATAAATGCCTCAATACAAACGAACTATTTACCTTAATAAATTCAACACCTTTATTATAAATTTTTTTCATAATAAACTAATGAAAAAATAATAATAATAACACCCTTTTTTCTTTTATAAAAAAATAAAGAAAAAGCTCAATATTATTTTTCTATTGTGAATAATAATTTTCTTTTCAAATTTAAATTATTATAATAACAATATTAAATATATTTTTAATAATTTTAAAAGTTGATTAATGTAGAATTTCAATTTACACATTTTAAAAATTAAATAAATCGTATTTCAAGTATAAATTTATATTTTTTATAATGTTTGATTAATTTTCTTCGTTCTTTACCTTTTGATTTATTTATTTTTTTATTTTATTTATTTTATTTATTTTATTCAAACCATGAAGTGTCCCTCTAGATGATGAAAGGCAAAATTTCAAACTCAATTTTGCCTGAGGTGCCGGATATATCGTATGTTTAATTGTTCCACCAATCCGTTGTTGTTGTTGATTTTTTTTCTTCCTACCCTCTTTTTCATTTGGCTTTTAAAAAAAAGCTTTTCAAAGTGATCCTGCCAGCGATTTTCTCCATCCTTTTTATACACTTGTCTGATTTTTCGCCCTTCTGTTTGGAAAATAAAAAACAAAAATAGAAATAATTTACCAACACAGAAAGTCATGTAATATCGTACAGAATAGAATAAAAATACAAAAAAAAATATAAATAAATGAAGCAAAAGAAGTATGAAATATTAATTTTTTAAAAAAACTGACCTGCCAGAGACAGAGAAAATTATTTTTTTTCAGTTATCAAAGACAAAGGTAATTTATTTTTTTTCTTTTTTAATTTTTTTTTTGTCTTTTTCATTGGTTTCTTTTACGATTTCTCCAGAATTTATTTTACTGTGTGATTGAATCATAGTGTGTGTGTGTGTGTGTGAGCAGGTGAATTTGACAAATAAAAAAAATAATGAATGCTAGTCATGGTTTGATACGTGGGTCACGAATAACGCCCAGTTTGACGCAAATGGATGATAGATGATTGACTCATACTACTGAAAAAAGCTTTTTATTTTTTTTCATCTTGAATTTTTATTTTTTTTTAACGTCAGAAAATAATCTCACGTGAATTCTGGTTGATCTTTCAAGACTACTTTAAAACGTGATTAATAAATCATTTTTTTTTTATTTAAAAAAAACTTTTATGTCAATTTTTTTTTTTGTGCTTTTTTTGCTCTTTTTTTCAATTTTTATTTAAATAAGATTTTTTTCAATTTTTTTATTAATAATTTAACGTAAGCTTTGCAAGTTATTATTTTTCAATTTTTTTATTTTTATTTTAACATTAAACAAGTGTTTTTTAATATTGTAAAATTAATTTTTTTTAATCATCAATATATTTTTATTTTTTTAAATTTAATTATCATTATTTCTCATGTATTCTTCATGTATTTTTTATTTTTTTTATTTATTATATTAACTAGATTATACATCAAAAAAAAATTAATAAATAAATATTAATTTTATGTGGTTTTTTTTTTAATGTTTATTCAACTTTGATTGATTTTTTTTGTAAATAATTTTACGTAATTTTGCTAGTTCTTCCTTCAGCGCAACATTTTCATCAAATAATTTTTTCTTTTCACAATTAATTTCATTTTTCAATGTCGTTGTTTCAATTTTTAAATTTAACAATTCTTTTTTAACAACTCGTAGTTCATTTTCTGTGCCATCAAAGCGTTGTAGCATTTCTCTTTCATTAATTTCATTAACATCATTTTGATTTACTCGATCATTTGATGAGCTGTTAATTTTTCTATTCATAATATTATCAAGATGTGATTTAATATTTTGAAATAAGTGATCAATATGTTGGTTATTTGTTGTGTTTGTTTGGTAATTAATTGAATTGTATTTTATTGTATCATCTTTGTGTTTTGCCACTGTTGATAATTTATTTGCTTTGTCTATTGTCTGTTGATTCAAGTTCATCTTTAAAAGCTCTTGTGAATCTTGCTTAAACCTTGAGTAAAGATTATTGATCAATGAATCATCATCATAGACATAAACATTAGGTAATAAATTCGACATTTGACGTAAATTTAATTCGTCATTCATTGTCGATGTACAAATTGATACCAATGATTTTTTTTTACTCAATAATTTCATTTTATCATTCATTGCATTTATTGTTAATTTATAATCTTCATTCAATTTTTTTAGCTCAGATAATATTGACTTGTTATTTTTAAATTCAACCATGATTTCTTCCATTTTTAATAATTTATCATTTTTCATATTTAATTCATTTGACTTATCATTTAATTCTAGCTTTAATAAATTATTTTTTTCATGCATTTTATCAATTACTGATTGTAATTCTGAATTTTTTAATATAACCTCCTGTAATTTTTTATCACTCTCAATGAGCTTTTCATCATTTTCATAATTTTTTGTCGTTTCTTCTTTTAAATATTCTGATATGTTTACAGTTTTATTAATCAAACAATCATTTTGCTTTTTTAAATCATCATTTAAATTAACTAAATTATTAATTTGTATTTTTAAATTTACATTATCATTTTCAATTAATTTTAGCTTTTCAGCACAACTATCATATTTTAATTGTAATTTTTTTATATCTGATGATAGCTTATTTAATTTAATATCTTTATTATTAATTTTACTATTTAATAATTCATTTTCTTTATTTTTTTCATCATTTAAATTCGTCATTTTTTTTTTATAACAATTAAAACTATCAATCATTTCATTCTTTTCAATTTTTAACTTTGAATTTTCTTTTTTCATTTCACTAATATTTTTATTTAAATTTGTTATTTCAATTTTTAGTTTATCAATTTCATTTAATGATTTTTTTAAATCCATTAATGCTTCACGTGTTGTTAATTTTTCCAATTCTAATTGACTATTTAAATATAAATTTTGTTCATTTATAAATTCAACATCAAATTGTCCATCATTGCTTTTTTGTGGTAAATTATTTTCAATTAATTTTAATCGTTCATTTTTCATCAATAGCTCATCCCTCGTTTTGTCTAGTTGAATTTTAATATTATTAAATTTATCATTGCATAATTCAAATTCATTATTCATAGCTTGAATTTTTATATTTAATTTATTATTTATATTTTTTTCAATTGACAATTTTCTACGTACACAAGATGCATCTCTTTTCAATGCATTTATTTTTTTTTCTTCTTCAAATAATATTTTATCGATTTGATTTAATAGAAATTCTTTTTCCATTTCAAATTTATTTCTACTGTCTTTTATATTTCCATTAAATGTATTATTAAATTTCATATTTTTACTATCATTTTCTTCTTTATTATTCATTAAATTATCATCAATTTTATCTAAATCAATTTCAACAAGTTCAATCTCTTCGTTATCCTCATTAATCAATGAATTTTTAGCCCCTAAAATTTTATTTTTATCAATTGAATTTGTTAGTTTCATGATAACATCATTAGATGACAATTCATTGATAATATTTATAATTTTTTTAGCAAAATTTGAAAGTAAATTATCAATGTGACAATTACTTTTAGCATATACATCAAATTCATGACTTATTTTATTAATTGTTTTATTTTTAATTGTATTATTAACTTGTTTTCTTAATTTTATTATTTCATTTGCAAGTAATAAACGATTTTCAGCATTATCGTAATTTAATTTTGCCATTTCACTTCTAACTTTACGATTAACATTCCATGATATTGCACGTTTTGTATTGAATAATACATTATTTAGATATTTTAATTTTATTTTCATATTATTATTTGATGTTTCAAGACGACGTATTTCTTTTGTCTGTTGTTTTATCAAGGGATCATTTGATACAAGTATTACCTTTGATGATAATTCATTATTTCCATTATTTTCAAGTGCCAATTTTAAACGTAATATTTCACTTTGTAGTGATGCTCTTTCATTTGTCCACCATTTCATTGAATTTATTGTATTATTTAAACGATTTAATGTTGCTTCAGCTATTTTTATTAATTTTTTTTTCTCCCAATAGTGAGGATCATCTTCATCATCATCATCATGTACCTCCATTATACCTCCATTAATTTTCTAAACAAATAATTTAAGTTTTAATTTTTTATATTTATAAATAATTTCTAATGTTTATAATAAAACTTTTTATTTTTCCTGACAACCAAATTGCAATATTATAGGTTGGTCGTTTTTTTTTTTTTTGACATATTAAAATTGACAGTTGAATAATCAAAACAAATAATAAAAATAAAGCAATTTTCTTGTTAATAATAACCTCTATTTATTTAGTTTATTATTCTAATAATTACCGGGTTGTTTTGATAAATCGAAATTAATTTAATGAGAAAAAAAAAATGGATTGTGAATCAAATTGTGGCAAGAAATTTCCTTGTGTCTGTGGTGTCTGTGATGACTGTCTTGACACTTTATTGCCGTCATGTATTTTATATAAACCATCAAAGTCATCGTCATCATCATCATCATCAGCATCATTATCAAAAATAGGAACACCTGCTAAGTCGTCATGTAGAGCAACACATAAGCCAAGTTCCACATGTAAAAACAATTCTTTTAGCGACCCAATTGAGAGACATGATCTTGGATATGCCCAGCTTAAACTTGAAGCTATGAAATGTCAAATGGAAAAATTGCGAATGGAAAGACTACAATTAGAAAGTGAAAATAGAAAATTCAAAGAAAAATTACAATCATTTGGTAAGTTAAAAAATTATTATAAATAACTGAGATAGATTAAATTGTACAAGATTAAATTAGGTGTGAATTTGGACGAGCCTTTGAAGACAGATCCACTGATTGTGCATTATCGTGAAGAAATTATTAGACTTGAAACTGAAAAAGAATTGTTAAATGAAAAAATAAAATATCTTGAAGAAACGCTGATGGAGCATGAATCAAATGAAAATTCTTGTAAAGGTGTTAAATTTCTAAAAAATAAAATACGGGATTTACAAGAACAATCACTACTTGATAAAAAAAAGTAAGTATTTTAATTCATGTGGAATTGAATAAATGATATATAGAAAAGATAGATATTGGCACTTTGTATGTGATTTATAAAAAAAAATTTTTTGTCAAAGATTAAAGGAGAAAAATGCCGAATTGAGAATAAAACTTGCTAGAGTAGAAGAGGAAAATTCATGTGCGGGTGTACATAAATTACGTTCTTTGTTGAAAAATAAAAATCAAAATATTGGGTTAACAAAAAACCATATTACAAATGAATCGAATAAAAATATAATTGAGGCAAATAAATTTGATAAAAATGTACAAAGTAATATTAATTTAAAAACTAGATATAATGAATATCCATTGAAGGCTAATGAATTGAATAAAAAAAGTAAATCAATTATTGATTTTGTGAATAGTAGTGATGAAGTAAATACAAATGTTGATGTTGTTGATAAGTTATCATCTAATCATGTTGATAAAACGACAATGAATGAGATTAAATTTAACAAAGAAAAAGAATTGATTGAAGAAAATAAAATGTTAACAAAGAGCTATGATGAAGAGTCCTTGGTTGTACTTGAAATTGAAAAAGATAAATTGTTTATGACTGATGATAATAAAAGTGAGACAAAAATGTATAACAAAAAGGACAGTATTGTGGAAATGAAAATAAATGAGTGCAATGATTTAACTGAAGAATTGAAAAATAAGTTATTTGAAAAAGATAAATATATTGAATCTTTGAAAAAAAAATTCAAAGATGACATTGACGAGATGACGATAAGTCATAAAGCACTTTTAGCTCAGGTTGATGCTGACAAAGAAGAGCTTGAAAGACGAGATGAAAAGGTCCTTTTAACATATTATTTTTTACAACTTATTTATTTTTATTGAGTAGTTTTTTTTTTAGAAAAAAAATTAATCTTCTTTACTTTAAATTTTTGGCTTATTTGGGGTTTTTAAATTGTTAATGGTAATGTGTATGAAAAGATATGATACATCTTGGCTATAATGGACACAAAAAAAAAAAACAAACAAAGACTGTCTAAAATAAATATGAAAATCATTTAATTAGTTATTTGAAATTAATAAAAATAAAATAAGAAAAGACATTTACACAGAATATAGATGTAAAAATAAAATTTTATAAATAATTATTTAGGTAAATTTAATTTGAGATAATTTGAAGCGATTTATTGTAGATTGTTTTGATTCTTTTTGATATTTTTATTTGAAAAAAAAAAAAATAATCGTGATATGAGGTGGCAGTGACTTAAAATAGATAAATTATAGTTAATAAGTAACGAGTCACTTAATGGTCAAGTAGGCAAGAGCTCTGCCTACTATGCTTGAGGTCTCGAGTTCAAATCCTTTTCTTGGATTAGTTCATTATCCATCATTAAAAAAATAAATTTTCAGTGGGAAAGAAGAGATTTTATAAATAATTCGAACCAATATTCCAATTGAGTCTGAGCTTGGATTAAATACCCCCTGACATAAAACGAGTGAGGCAAAAACCTTCTTACTCGTTTTACGCTGGAAAGTATTTGACCCAAACACCAATTTTTATTTTTTTTGTTCAAATACCATATTTATTACATATATTTAAATCCCCTTCTTTATTACACATTTAAATTTGGACAGACATAATTTTGAATTTCATTTTCTAAATAACCTAAATATTTCTTCAACGTAATTTACATTTAATAAAATACAAACATATATTTTTCACAAAAGAATATGATTAAAAGCTCTCTCTTCAAATGTATAAATACCCAAAAACATTCAACAAAAACTAAATTGGGCTAATCAATTATAATTTATTTCAACTCTTATTGGTATTTTATTCTCTTTTTATTTTATTTGTAAAACCCTTCAAGTATTCTCCTTTAAAAATTTTCAATAATATTACTGTAAAAATAAATTGTCTACTTTCTTTACATAAATTTATCTTGTGAAAATTTTATATCAAATCAATAACTTTTTTTTTGTTGGATGATTATGAATAATGATATTTATATTTTATTTAGATCGAAGTGAAAACTCATGTCGACTTTTGATTTCTAATCTCAGGCTGACATGAAAAATTGCTTTGAAAAAAATTAATTAACCACACGCTCGCACATTAACCAAAAGACATTTACACAGAATATAGATGTAAAAATAAAATTTTATAAATAATTATTTAGGTATATTTAATTTGAGATAAGTTGAAGCGATTTATTGTAGATTGTTTTGATATTTTTATTTGAAAAAAAAAAAAATAAAATAATCGTGATATGAGGTGGCAGTGACTTAAAATAGATAAATTATAATCAATAAGTAACGAGTCACCTAATGGTCAAGTAGGTAAGAGCTCTGCCTACTACGCTTGAGGTCTCGAGTTCTTGTCCAGTCATTTGAAAATTTGCCGAATGACCAGATTTTATTTATCGTAGAGTATTTTTCTATGGACTATTTTTCTACGATTAGCGAATCTAACTATCGAATCCATATACAAAAAAAGTTCCAGGTAAGGGAAAATACCCCCTGACATAAAACGAGTGAGGCAAAAACCTTACTCGTTTTACGCTAGGAAGTATTTGACCCAAGCACCAAATACTTTTTTTTTTATTTTTTTTAAATACTATATTTTTTAGATAGATTTAAATCTCCTTTCTCATCACACGTTTAAATTTGAATAAATGAGACAAAAATTAATATGTCATAATTAATACACAAAAAAATTAGCAACATCTACGCAAAAAATGGCAATAAATATTTTTTATTTTTTTCAATTTTTATTTATCAAAAATTAGAATATTAAATTACTACACTGAGTGTCTTTAATTTAATAATAATAATTATCATCATTACTAATTTATACGATCATTAAAAAAAATAAAATCTTTTTTTTTTATTAATTTAAAAATTTACAAGTGTGTCCATTCTGCATCGTCTATTTAAATTAAATATTGTTAAAATTGATACACTCAATCCTTTCAGGAAAAAAAAATAATCCTTGAAATGTTAAGGAATTAATTTTAATTTTTTCTTTTCATATAGATAGAGCTTTTAAAATTTAAATATTAAATTTTTCTTTTCTTCTTTGAATAAATAAAATGCAATTTTAAAACTGGTAGCTTTTAATTATCAATGAAATAATAATTTGTAATGTTTTTTTAGATTAACCAATTGCTGGCCAAAGCTGGTGACAGTCCACTTAATTTACCCAACAAATTACAGCCACAAATTGAAATTGATCCACTAAAATCTGATTTAAAAAATTTACAAATTGAACGTGACAATTTACTTGATGAGTTATCAAAAATCCGTCAAATTGTTGAAGAAAGAAATAATCACATAATTGAAATATTGGAACAACGTGATAAATTAACAAATGATTCATCAGCTAAAATATCAGCATTACAAAAAACAATTGACGGTTTACTTGCTCAGGAATCTTTGTATAACAAAGAAATTGAAGAATATAAAAATAAAATTAACGACAATAATAAAATTGAGAGTGAAATGAGAACAAGCATTGGAAAGCTTGAAATTGATGCTTCAAAAGTCGACGAAATGTCACAACGTATTAAAAATTTAGAAAATAATTTAACCCAAGCTGAAGAAAAGTTACAAGAAAATACTAATACAATCGAACAATTAAATAATCAACTTGACAATGCAAATATTAATCTAGATCTTGCTCAAAATGAAAAAATAAAATTACAAGATATAATTGATAAATTCAATCAGCAAATTAAAAATAATCTTGATGAAATTAATAATAACAAAGAAACCATTGACAAACTAAACAGTGAAAATAAAAATTTAAAAGAAAACCTAAAAAATCATGAAGATAACATAAAAAAATATGAAAATTCAAATGAAAATTTGAATAATAATTTACAAATAAATAATGATAAAATAAAAAAACTTGAAGAAACAATAATTGAATTAAATAATGAAAAAAAAATGATTAATAATGACAATGATGATTTAAAAGAAAAAATAAAAAATTTACAAGTTGAACTGAAGGACTTGAAAGTTGAATGTGAAATACTTGAAAAAGAACTGAATGAATCACGTAATAATTTAAAAGATGCAAGTGAAAAAAATGATGTTAAAATGAAAGAATTTAAAAATTTAAATAATAAAAATGATGAACTTGTTCAAGAGATAGTAACACTTGAAAAAGATTTGCTAACATCAAAAATAGAATATGATAATTTAAAATTAAAAAATAATGAATTAATTGATAGTTTTAATAATTTAAAAAATACATGTGATGTACAAAAAGACGAGTATAATAAATTAGACATTACATTAAAAAATATCACACAAGAAAACAATGAAAAGCAAAATAAAATTGATGATTTAAATTCCCAAATTGATAAGTGTAATGAAGACATGAAATTACTAAAATCAGAGCTATCAAAAAGCAAAACAACAGAAGGAGAATATGATAAATTAATGAATGAAAATAATTTAAATAAAGAAGAGTTAAAAAATTCAACAGAAAAATTACGTAGCTTGGAATTTGATCTATCAAAAACTCAACAAGAAAATGATAAATTGAAAAATGAATTAACAGTTTGTCAAGATAATATTGACAATTTAAAAAAACAAGTTGATGAATTATCCAAACAGGCAAATGATTATAAATCAAAGGTATCAGAGCTAGAATCATCAAATAAAAAACTAGATGATAATTTTTCGAATCTAAAAACAACACTTGAAAGTACAAAAAAACAATATGAAATTGAACATAATGATAAAGAATCATCACAAATTGAACTGAGTACATTGAAAGATGAGCTAAAAAATTTATTATTAAAATTAAATGAATATAAATCAACAATTGATAATTTAACAATTGAACGTGATGAATTAAAAAATGATATTATGAAAATGCAGCTAGAATTGTCGAATAATAATGCAGGTAATATTGATTTAAATAAAGAGTTAAATAAATTAAATAACGACAATAAAAATATGACAATTGAATTGGAAAAAATAAATAGTGATATTGATTATTGGCAAAGTGAAAATTGTAAATTAAAATTGAACATTGAAAAACACAAGCATGACTATGACAACGCGAAAAATGAAATATTAAATTTGCAAGATAATATTAAACAACTTGAAGAAAAATTATCAACAATTGAAAATGAAAATGATAAATTAATTAAAGCTAATAAAAATGTTGATGTTGAAGCAGTAAAAACAAGTGAATTGACAAGTAAAAATAATTTATTAAATGAAGAATTGAATGCTTTGAAAAATGAATTAATTAAGTATCAAAATAATAATGAAAAATTAAAAAATGAATATAACGATTGTCTTGATAAACTGACAAAATTAAATGATGCAAATGAAAATAATTTAATTGAGCTAACAGCATTGAAAGATGAAAATAGCCAACTTAATAATGATGTAAAAAATATTAAAAGAAAATCGTCGATACTGGATGATAGCAATGAAATGTTAATTAAAGAAAATGATAAATTAAAATTAGAAAATAAAAAACTACTCGAAGAATTTGATGTTTTAAAAAATGAAAATTTAAATTTGACGAAAAATTTCGATAAAGAAATAAATGAAAGTAAAAATAATTCATTGAAAATTGATAATTTGATAAATGAATTGGAAAATTATAAATCGAAATATGAAAATTTGAATGATAATTATGAAAAGCTGAAAAAAGATAATGATGATTTACAAAATATACAAAAGAATTTTGATAATTTGAAGAATGATTATAAAAAAAATGAAGATGTTATTGATAATTTGAAAAATAATATTAATTCTTTGAACAATGAAAAGTCAAGTTTAGTTGATGAATTAAATAATTCAAGAGCTGAAAAAACAAATTTACGAAAATCAATTGATGAGGCGGATAATAAAATAAAAAATGCAGAGTTAAAAAATACCAACAATGAAAAAATCATTGAAGAATTGAATTTATTAAAAATTGAATATGAAAAATGTCAAATTGAATCAAGCAAACAAAAAATTCATCTCGATACATTGCAATCGAAATTGAATAAACTTGAAGAAGAAAATAATATAAAAAATATTGAATTAACAAAATTAAAAAATGACAATGATAATTTAAATATAGCCCTAAAAAATAATGAGAATAAATTGGAAGAATTAGATTTATTAAATAAACAGATTGATGATAAAAATAAAAAAATTGTTGAACTAGAAAATGTACTTGATAATAAAACAAAAGAATTGAAAAAACTTTCTGAAGAGTGTGATAAACTTAAAAATGAAGATTCATTAAATAGTGAAAAAATAAAAGAGCTTGAGGCATTGAAAGAAACACTTGGCATTCAAAGAAATAAAATTGAAGAAAATAAAAATGAATTAGAAAGTTTATACAATGAATTGTCAAGTTTAAAAGATAAATTGCATAATGAAATAATGAATAATAAAAATTTAACAAATGAAATTGATACACATAATAAGAAAATATTAAAATTAAATGAAACAATTGATAAATTAAATTTAACAAATGATGAACTGAAAGATACTATTCAAAATGAAAAATTAGAAGCAGATAAAATTAAGGATAATGTGAAAAGTATAATAGCTGATAGGGATCAATTAAAAAATAATGTTAATCAATTAAATAAAAGTATGTTAAGATCATCAGCTACGAGAGAATCAATCGACTCAATTTCTAAAAAATATCAAGATTTATTAAAACAATTTGAAGACTTGAAAGAGGAAAATAAAAATATTAAAAATGAGCTTGATGTTGCAAAAAATAATTTAAATTCAATGAAAATAAGTGACAGTAAAAATAACGAGTTACAAAATGAAATAAAAAATTTAAAAGAAGAAAATAATAAGTTGAAAGAAAATCATGAAGATTCTACAAGAAGAAATTTAAATTTGACAAAAGAAAATGATGGAAAAATTGAAAAACCAAATGATGATTTGAAAATGTTAAATGATAAAATTAAATATTTAGAAAATATCAATAATGATTTGGTAAAAAATATTGATACAGTTAATAATGAAAATAAATTACTGAAAAATAATTCAGATGATAAAGTAAAATTAATTTTAAATGACATGGAAAATATAAAAAAAGAAAAAGATAATTTGAATAATAAAATTTCTGTTATTGAAAATGATAATTTATTATTAAAATCAGAAAATGATAAATTAAAAAATCAAATTGATGAATTTAAAAAAGAAAATAAAATATTAAAAAGTCATGATGATGATGATGATTCAAAGTTAAATAAGGTACTAAAAGATATGGAAAGTTTAAGAAATGATAGAGACAAATATCGTGATGATTTGGCAAAAGAAATGTCAAATAAAAAATCAATTATTGAAAATGACAAATTAAAATCTCAATTTGATAAATTAAAAATTGACAATGATAAATTAACAGCTGAAAATGATAAATTAAAAAACAATATAACAAATTTAAATGAAGAAAATAATATATTAAAAATAAATGGTGATGTGAATTTAAAGCTTTCAAAAGCTCTGGAAGATTTAAAAAATTTACGAGATGAAAGAGACGATTTAAAATTAAAAAACGAACAATTAAATCTCATCCACGATAATAATATTATAAATAAAAAATTACCAACTGATAATATAAATAATAAAAAAAGCTTGGAAATTAACCCAGATAATAATTTACATAACCAATTTGAAGATTTAAAAAATAATTACAATACCCAACAAGAAGAAAATTTACAAATGAAAAATCAAATAAAACAATACGAAATTGATAATAAAAAATTAAATGATGACCTAGCTAATTTAATGAATACTTTAGATACTTTAGAACGTGAAAATTTAATATTTAAAAATAATACAAATAAGTCAAGTCAGCTTGAGCTTATAATTGATGAACTTGACAATTGGAAAAATAAGTACAATAAATTAACAATAGAAAATAATACATTAAAAAATGATTTTGAAAGCTTAAATGATAAATTCAACAACTTGAATGACAATATAAAAATTGAAGAAGAAAATAATATGTCACGTATGTCATTCAAAGTACCAATTTTAGATGACAATAACTTGACATTATTATTTGAATTTATTAAAAATACAATCAACAATCAATTACAAGGTATTTAATTTAATTTATAAATATTATTTTTAATTGTTTAATTTTATGTTAAAAAAATATTAAATTAGATATTCAACGTGTTGGAGATAATGATAGCCAAATAAAACATCAAGAATGGACTGAAAAATCAATATCAAATTTACCGAAAAATTTAACAAATATTATCTCTAAAAATCCATTAGTACATGAAATTATAAATTTAATGGATAATTTAAGTTTTATTATATCAAAAATGAATTCACCAGTTATTCAAAAAATTGAGGTAATAATTTTTTAATTTATTTGCTATTTTAAATGTTGAAATGTGTAAAAAAAAAAAAAGGCTAAAATTATATTTTTAATTTATTTATAGGATACTAAAATGACAATGAAATCTGAACTGTCAAAACCTAGGGAAATGAAAAATTCATTTGATCCAGAAACTTGGTTAAAGGTAGATTTTAAAATTATTAAAATTATCATAATTTAATCATTGATTTAATTTGATTTTTAATTTTTAAAATATAGTCACTTACATTTTCGCAACTTGTTGATGTTCATGATTTAATATGTGATTTAACATCGTCAATTGTTGATAGAAACAATGACATTTGTTGTTGTTCAAAAAAATCTGAGCTTGCAAAAAAACCAAATCGAAAATTACTTGAAATGAATTATGAAATTCTTAGCCGAAAAATTGTGGATTTAGAAGAAAAACAATCGAAAAAAGATAGACAAGTACATGAATTACGATATGCATTGGACAGAGAAAAAGCTGAGCTTGCGAAAATATCAAATGAAATTAATAGAAAAAATAAAATTAATGAATTTAATGATGCATCAGTATGTCGCATCAATAATTGCATGGCTAAATGTAGTAAACATCCAAATTTTAATTCAAAATAAAAATATTTAATTGAACAAACAAAATTTTTTTCTACAATTTAAAATAATTTTTACGAAAAATACCTTATACAAAATTAATGAATGAAAATAAAAAAAAAAAATTTTTGAATATCATCATCTGTGTGTTTAAATAAAGACATTTTTTTTTTTAAATTTGTGTTTTTTTTCAGAGCTTTTTCAAAGCTCAATAGAAAAAAAAATTTCCGGTTTTTTTTTATCTTTGTTATTTTTTTAATTAAAATTTTACAAAAGATTAAAAATAAATTATTAATATTTCTATTTTATTGTTGTGAATTATTTTAAAATTTTTTGGTTAATTTAAATAATTATTTATAAAATATACATATTTTTTTGTTTAATAATTTCTTTTTTTTTTTAAATTAATATTTGTATTATTAAAAAAAATAAAAATGGAAAAATTAGTATTTTTTTTTTTTCTCTAGTTTGTTTTATTTTTTTATTTTTCAAGTTTTTTTTCCGGTCGTTTGTTCTTTCAATTGTGAGAACAGAGGGGTAAAGAGTTTTCATGGTCGGACAGGAATGAAATTGTGGGAGAGAAAGAAAAGTTGGGTGGTGTCCTCACCACTTTCCCTTCACCAATTCTTTCACACTATTTCTTCATTTTTTTTTTCTTCCATTTCTCTCTCTTTTTTAACTCATTCTTTGATCGTTTTTTTTTCCCACTGCCAATTATTTTTCTTTTTCATTTCAACTTTTCTCATTGTCATCTGAATAAAAATCTTTCCACTCTTTTATGAAATCTATTTAATTACCTGAAATATAAAATATTCTTCAAAAAAAAAATTACACAATAACAAAAGCAATATACTAAATAAGTTATTAGAAAATAACTAGTTTTATTCTTAATAATTTGAGAATTACATATTTCAGTAGTACAAGTCAACCATTGTCAGCCATAAAAATTTCTTGATTAAATTTTAAAAATATCTAGTTGAGAAAAATAAAAATAAAATGATTATTTTTATATATAACTTTGATATTTATTTTTTTTTAAATTGCCATGTTGGTATTTTTATAATTTTATATCGGTATTTTTACGTCGATAATGTTATTAAAACTTTAGATGATATATAAAGTTGTAATAATAGCATCAGAGTATGTCACCTGATATAATTTTTTAATTTTAACATGAATCAATGTTAAAAATGAAATTTTAAATGCAAAATTAATTATACACATTAATAAATAATTAAAATCAAGTTACATCATGTATTTTAAAAATTTAAAACATTATTTTTAATACATTTAATTTAAGGAAAATAAATTTTAATTTATTTCATTTTAATTATTCTTTGAATGTTAAAAAAAAGTCATTCAATAAGTGACCACTCGAAGGGTGTAAATAAGGGCATAAGGGTAGTTCCAAAACCTATATAATTCACTGTGCCAAATCGAAAAGAAAAAAAAAAAGAATCATAAGGGTGTCAAAGAAATGAGTATAAAAGAAAAGAAAAAAAATATTAAGACGAATATTGATAGAAAAAGAGAGAGGGGATTGAATTCGCGATCACACTTGGGGGTTGATTGAAGTGGGGGGATTATTTTAACAGAGGGTGCGCAAAACTATATTGCGCTGGTGATTGTAGAAAAGGTATAAAGTTGTCAGTAGGCCTGCCGCAACGCAGCAGTCATCGTGTTACAATTTAAATCATCAATTTACACGGTTATATCATCAACCCTTCATTTTTTTTTTTTTTTTATTTTAATTTGCAATCTTGTTATTACCTCAAAAAAAATTAATTCTATTATGAATAATTAATTTTCATAAACGAATTGTCACTTAGTTTAAAAAAAAAAAAAATAAATTTACAATTATTATTGTTATTAATGAAATAATTAAAAAAAAAAAAAAAAAATTGTTCAAGTGAAGTGGAAAATGACAGTTAATTAATTAAATAAAAAAAATTTGTTTTGTTTTTTTTTTGGCTTAAGAAGGAATAAGGGATTTATTTATTTAAATTTTTTTCAGTGATAAAATCAGTGTATGTTCAGACGCATGAAATTTTAAGTGTAACTTGAAATTGAAATTTTTTTTTTTTTTTGTTTTGTGAATTTATAAAATTGGTAGTTTTATTTTTATTTATTTTTTTCTGCATTTTGGATATGGTGAATAAATAAATGACAATAAACTTGAGGGATTAAAAAAAAAAATGAAAATAAAAGCTTTGATAAATTTTCATAGAAATTCTTCCGTCGGGTCAGCAATTTATCGCGTGACTTGCATTTACATTTCATGCCGACACAGTGTTAAGAAACTTATAGATTTAAAAATAAAAAAATTATGAAAAAAATTGTATATATTAATTTTAAAATCCAATCAAATTTTTTGATTAAAATATTGTGTTATTTATTTTTAAAATAACAATTTTTATATTGAATTTTAGTTGTTAAAAAAAGCTAAAATAGATATTTAATATAGCAGTGATAAAGGAAATTTGTTTTGGATGTTTTTGATAAAAAAAATAAGAGTGGCATACGTCAGTACAAAGTCAAAATGAAGACGTTACTTATTATGAGTATTATCGCGTTTGTTGGTGCCGAAGTTTACGTCAGTGATGTCGATGAACCAAGTGAGTAATTAGTGCAACAAAATTATTAAAAACACGCGATTTTCATATTATATAATCATCATTTATAAATGTTTTTGATTATCAACAAACTTAATAATCAATAAAATTTTATAAAAGCTTCATTAAACAAAATACATTTTCCCATTTAAATATAAATTCATAATTAAATTTTCAAATGAAAAAAGTAAAATAAAAAATTTATATTTTAATTTTTTTTGTTTAAATAAAATAATAAATTACTTTGGTTATATAAAATTGGTAAATTAAATTTTAAATATATATTTATGTATGAAAAGTTAATGAAAAAAAATAAATCATTGTGATGGGCTGACTATAGGTAGTTCGTACTACTGAAATCGCTCTTTTGCTATTTCATCCATGTCATGAAAATTACGTTGAACGAGCCGTCGAATAATGTGATCATTAATCACACGAACGAGCAATGGCCTGTGACCATGGGTGACAAAAAGTGGATTAATTTCGACGTGCTGTCACAGTATGTTCGATGAACTAGGTATGATGAGGTGACATAAAAGTAGGTAGGATAAACAGAGAAAGACTAAAAGAGATAATAAAATTATAAAAAAAAAAAAATTAAAAATAGTTGATGGAAAACTTTGAGGTTGACAATGTTAGTTGATAAATATATAAATTTTATAAAACAATTAGGTAAATATTTACCTGTCTATTTTATCGTGCTAAAAATATCAAGCCAAAGTGCATTTAATTTTTTTCATTATTTAATTATACACAAATTTATTGACGTTTATTACTTGAGCTATATTTTTATAATGTAATATTTGTGTTTGCAAATAAATGTTAATTAAAAGTTTAATTTAAACACGAATATTATATGTACAAAAATTTTTAATTATTGGCTATTTGATATAAGCGAAAAATGTATAATTAACTTTGGTTTTTTTATTTATAAAATTTACATATTATCAAATTTTCATGTTTAAAATTAAAAATAAATATTGGATATAGTTTTTTTGTTTGAGGATAAGTTTAATTACTGTTTGATGATGAAAAATATATAAAAAAAAAGAAAATGGAAAATTGTAATGGAGAATAGTTGAAAGAAAAAAGAGAAATATTATTTGATAAAGTTGAATGAGAGATTAAGAAAAATATAGGGAAAAAGTGATGGAGTTGATTGTCTGGTCTTGAGGGAGAAAATTAGAGTGAACTTGATCAGCCATCAAAAGGGAGTTTGTGACTAAACGTGAAATTCCAATTAAATCAACAAACAGGTAACTTCAAGTATACAAAGTTTACAAAATGACAACAAAAAAATAAATTAAAAAAAATTGTTGAATAAAATAAATATATATATTTTTTTTCTTCTATTATAAAAGATAAATAAAGTAGAAATTTAAAGAGAAAAATTGTTGCAGAATTGTGTCAGATGAAAAATGAAAAATGAGAAAAATAAAATATTTAAAAAAAGTCTCATGAAAAAAAATCGCTGCGGATGAATTTCACGTAATGCCATTCGTTACTAAAGCTCGAAAAAATTAAAATAAAAAAAAAATTTTATACGGATTGTATGCGTAAAAATAGTAACAGAAATTTAAAAAAAAAAAAAAATCAAATTGGCATGAAAATAAATAAAAAAAAAAAAAATGATAAAAACAATATATGAAAATAAAATTTTACATTTCATAGGGTAAATATTGAAATTGAATAGAAAATAGAATGAAACGAGAATAATAAAAATATATTAAAAAAAAAATATATATATAATAAAATTTTTTTTATAGTAAAAATAGAAAAAAAATATTAATTTTAAATAAAAAATGAATTTAATGTTTATATTTTTAGGTTTTATAAAAATCTATACATAAGTTAAATATAAAATAATATTTACAAAGTAAAAAGCATAGAAAAAATATATAAAAAAATAGAGAAAATAAAAAAAATATATATAAAGTTTATTATGAGTTAAAAATAAAGAGGATTTTTCTGGTTTTTTCTATGTGTAATTCATATTGCAGTTTCGATAGAATTGCATGAGGTAAAAATGTGAAAAAAAATAAATAAAAAAATAGGATATATGTGAAAGTTTAAAAAGGAAATAATACGTCGTGATAGGATCGGAGTATTGAAACGTATGGCATAACATTCACCGGTTGTGGATTTAACAAGAGGAAAAGATGATTTAACATTGAGGAAAAAAAAAAAATATTTATATATAATTTAAAATCCACATTTTCTATGAGGAAAAAAGAAAATATTAAAATATATAATTCAAATTTCATATAAACAAATGATAAAAATCAAAAAGTTTAATATTTATATTTGAATTTTATATTCGTTATTTTTTTTACACTTTTATGAATTTTGTTGGAGTTTATTTTATATATTTATCTTATATTTTTTAATGGTATAATTTTTCAAATTAAAATTGATGGTAGTAAAAGAAAATAATTACTTTTAAATTTTTATAATTAACAAGTCTTTGAATATGATTTTTTTTATTTTTAATTATCGGTTAATTAAAAAATTAATTTGATATGAAATAGTGTTGATATAAGTTATATATTTATCGAAAATAAATTATACACAGGAATAATTTTGATCAAAGTTTGATTGAGTTGAACAGAAATAAATATATGATGCATGAGAAAGAAAGTTTTTATTAAAAATATTAAAAAACTCTAATGTTGCGTTTAATTATCGAGGAAAATAATGTTGTTTTATATAATAATCATATGAATCTAGTATTTTTTTATTTTATTTTTTTTAATGATCGTATAAATTAGTAATGATAATAATAATTAATAAATTAAAAGACACTCAGTGTGCTCATTTAATATTCTAATTTTTGATAAATAAAAATTGAAAAAAAAAATAAATATTTATTGCCATTTTTTGCCATTTTTTGCCTAGCTAATTTTTTTGTGTATTAATTATGACATATTAATTTTTGTCCCATTCGAGTTTAATATTGTTTATTTTTTTTGTTTTAAATATATAAATTTTTAATATGAAAATCATGAAAAAATATTAAATAATTTTATTATTATTTTCATATTTATTTTTTTCAAACCTAACAGTAGAAATAATAAAAGAATAAATAATATGATAGAATTGCTGAATCGTTTAGTTAAGGAGGTCGAATGTCACATGGTAATTCATCTGTACCATCAAGCATTGCTCTCGTCTGGACTTGTAGTCCTGAAATCAATTATTTAAATTTATAGAAAATTATTGACAATTAAACATTTCATAAATTTGAGTCATTGCAATGTGCATTATTAATACTTATTTTATATAGTTGGGCAGTAATTTTGGTGTAAAATTTATTTGTCTAAATTTAAATGTGTGATAAAAACGGTGATTTAGATATATCTAAAAAATATAGTATTTAAAAATAAAAAAAAAAAATGTATTTGGCGTTCAGGTCAAATACTTCCTAGCGTAAAACGAGTAAGGAGTTTTTGCCTCACTCGTTTTATGTCAGAGGGTATTTGGCCTAAACTCAAACTCAATATGTATTGGTTAGTCTTAGTCATGTATTGTACAAAGGAATCATTCGCCCGATTAATGAAATCGGGTGCATTTGAAAATTTTCTCAATTACAAGGTTTTGAACTAGAGACCTCAAGCATCGTAGGCAGAGCTCTTGCCTACTTGACCATTAGGTGACTCGTTACTTATTGACTATAATCTATCTATTGCAAGACCCTGCCACCTAAGATCACGATTATTTTTTTCCTTCCAAATAAAAATATCAAAAAGAATCAAAACAATCTATAATCAATAGCTTCAAATTATCTCAAATTAAATTTACCTAAATAATTATTTATAAAATTTTATTTTTTCTCTATTAAAAGTTGTAAATATAATATTAATATAATAATAATAATAAAATGCTATTATTTCGAAATTTATGACATATTAAATTTTGTCCCATTCGAGTTTAATATTGCTATTTTTTTCATTTTTAAGTATGTAAATTTTAAATATGAAAATCATAAAAAACTACTAAATAATTTTATTATTATCCTTATATTAATTTTTTACAGTTTTTGGCTTTTTTTCTAAACTAGATTTTTTTCAAAATTTTTATTAATAAATTATATTTTTATTTTTTTTATAGTGTTTGATTTTTATAAAAAATTTATTTTTCCCTCCTTTTTATCTGTCATTTTTCTATGTATAATTTCAGAGAAAAAAAATTAACTCATCGATTTTCTGTGTAAATGTCTTTTCTTATTTTATTTTTATTATTTTCAAACCACACAGTTGATAGGAAAATCGCCACATCCGTCTCAACGTCGATAATGCATTTGTAACAAAGCTCGAAATACAGCATAACATCTGTACCATCAAGCACTGCTCTATTTAAGTCATTGTAACGTGCATTATTAATAATAGATTTGGATTTTTCTTTTAAATGGTATTTTTGGGTGAGCTTATTTTATACAGTCGGGCAGTAAAATTAGTAGAATATTTATTTGTCCAAATTTAAATGTGTAATAAAAAAACTAATTTAAATATATGTAAAAAATATAGTATTTAAAAAAAAAAAAAAGTATTTGGTGTTTGGGTCAAATACTTCCTAGCGTAAAACGAGTGATGAGATCTTTGCCACACTCGTTTTATGTCAGGGGGTATTTGTCTCAAACTCACATTAAAAAATACGAAATTGATTTATTAATCCCTCAATATTCGCACAGACGAGCACACACGATTCGAACCTGAGACCCCAAGCATAGTAGGCAGAGCTCTTGCCTCCTTGACCATTAGGTGACTCATTACATCTTGACTGTTATTTATCTACTTTTTGTCACTGCCACCTCATATCACGATTATTTTTTTTTTTTTCAAATCAAAATATCAAAAAGAATCAAAACAATCTATAATCAATTACTTCAAATTTTATCTATATTCTGTGTAAATGCCTTTTCTTATTTTATTTCTATTATTTTCAAACCAAACAGTTGATAGGAAAATCGTCACATCCGTCTCGACGTCGATAATGCATTTGGAACAAAGCTCAAAATAAAAGATAAAAAAAAAAATTCTCCAGGTGGCTCGTATTTTTTCATTATTTTTTCTGCCCTTCATTTACAGCTAAGTAATCAAAAAAGAAAAAAAAATAAATTACACATAAAACTAGAAGCAAAAAAAAATAAAATAAAAGAGGCCTAAGATTGTGAATAAAAGCACCAGATAAAAGATCAAATGGTATAAATAAAATAAATACCAGATAAGAGAAAAAATTAAGCAGAAAAAAAATACATCAATGTGGCATTTGGTTCAATGATGAACCAAAAGAATAAAAATAAAAAAAATTGATAAATATATATTTATTGTCCGGAAGAATTAAATGTCTCATTCACGTACTCAATGTTCAACTGATTTGACCATGCGATTGTTAAACCATAGCATTGTCTTGATTATATTGACAAAGAAGTAAATCTTAAGGGGATCAACCAAAGGTCACGATCGTTTATTCCCTTAATTTTTTATTTTTTTTTATCTATAAATTCCATTTTCAATGCTAGCCTCAATCGCGATTCAGTTTCGCTCCACAAACTATGTGACTAAAACCACCAGACTCCCTTAGATTTTGTCTGTATTAAAGTTTACGCCCACTATTGATTTTTCTTCCTATACAAATAGTAAAATAAAAAGCAAAAAAAAAAAAATTATATATAAAAGGATTATCCTTCTTTTGTCTAATGGTCGACCAGGCTATTGTCTTTGTCTATAATCTTTATTTTCATTTGCCAATCAACGTTCAATTATCAGTCAATCCTCCGAATGATTAAAAAAATTTTTATTCAATTAAAATAAAATAGAAAAAAACGCTTTTAAAAATACCGTGTATGTGTTTTTTTTTTGTTTCAATATTACTTCATTTAAATTTATTGAAAAACTTTAAATATAGTGGGAAAAAAAATAATAAAAAAAAAGTTGTTTAAAAAGTAAATTTAAAAATAAAATTACTTATCTGTCATTATCACATTTTTATTTTACCACAGCAATACTGTTGTTTACTTATTTTGATAGAGCTGTATCTTTTTATCTGTTTTTTTTTTACGTTTTCTTAATTCCTGTTGGAAAAAAAATTGCAAGAATTTTTTTTCAAACAACCAAAATCGTTCATGGCCAACTCATTTACCCACTTTTTATTTTTTTTTGTCTTATCTCATCACGAGAGTAATTTTTTACGCCCTCTCTCTCTTTCTCTTAATATTTTTTTCTTTCGATTTCATTTTATTTACTTTTTTTTTTGCTTCAATTTATCGCAAAATTTTTCCTCTCTTTTTCGCATCACCTTCCCGCGAGGCAATCATTTCGACGCATCTTTTTCCTTCGACCTTTATATTCTCTCACTTGGTTATATTACTTGAAAATCTCTTCGTCGAATATTCGCCAGTAGCCATTGGAGAATTTTTATTTTACTCACCTTGTTATTATTATTTTTTTTGCTTGTTTCTTGCCTCAGGTATCATCATATATATTATTTTTTTCTTTTCTTTTCGAACCTTGTTATTTGCCTTCTTTAATGTTTTATATAATTTTTTTTTTCATCACGATATTACGATAAAGAAGACGAAGAATAAAAAATAAAGGAAAAAAAATAATGTGAAGCCGTGTGAGAAGATTGACCGGTTCGTCGTCAAACCTGAAGATGAAAATAAAATTTTTATTTAGTCTTTTAAATGCACATGCTATCCTGCATTATAATAATTTTATAAATCTTCAGACCGTTTGTAGATTGAACATACAGAGTGCTTATGTATATCAAAGATATTTCAAGGGACACAAGTGCACCTGAGTTCTCAGTAAACTCATTTATTTTCATAAATTCAAACTGATTTTTATTAATAAAACATTTTTTTTCTATTCAATTCTTTGGCACTGTAAATTTAAATTTACAAATTTATAATCCAATAAATAATGTAATTATTTAATTTCATTTATTATAGAATTAAAAAAAAATTAAACAATTTTATTTTATTTTTATTTTATTATTCAATTTTTAACTGATTTTTAATGTTAAATTATTTTTAAAATTATTTTTATTCAATAGAACACTTGTTAATTCAATTTTAAAAAATTATTCAATTAATAGATAATAAAATTTTATATTCACTCGATATATTTTAGTATTTAGAATTGAGAATAAAATTAATTTGACCAATTCTAGTACTTGAAAATTTATTTTATTCTATGTATAAAATTTTATACATTTTACTATTCAAAAAATAGTTAAAATATATGTATCGAATTTCAAATACCATAACTTGTTTCAAAAAAAAAAAAACAATAAAAGTATTTAAATGAATTAATAAAATTTAATTTTTAATATTCAATACTAAAATCAATAAGAAGAGTATAAAATAATTTTTTTTCTTCAGTGAGATTATAGAGATAATGATTTTAAAAAATTATTTATTCACCAAATTTTAGCAATTAAAATTTGATCCTAAATTAAAATTCAATTGATCAATTTAAATATTTAAAAAGTACTTAAAATAAAGATGAAAATTTTTTTTAAATAATACAATTTTTAATAATTATAATAAATTTTATTCCATTGAATAAAATTATGTAATTATTAATCAATAAAACCTTGACCCACATGTTCATCAATTACACGAACCACTCAAATAATTAATAAAAAAAAACATGACATTAATATTAATAAAAAAATTTATATTATAAATTCACCCTTAAGTAGCTTAAATATTTGAATTACAAATAAAATTTTAAAATGAAATTTAATCATAATGAAAAAATAAAATACATCATTTCCCATATCAATTTATTTTTTAATTATAGAAAAAATTTCCAGTATTTTTCTATTGAAAAAAAAATAAAAGAAATTAAATTGATTTCAATACTCTGAGTATAAAATCAACAAGTATGAAAAATAAATATTTTACTGAAAATTTGATTTAACTAAAATTCAACTGGTATATAAATTTATTCATATAATCATGTATCTAATATATACATATATACATGTCTTGTGGTATATAAACATTTACGATTTTTCGCCCAGCCAAGCATATCATGTGTGTCTCTGAGTTACAAGTTTTGTGATCCATGACACTGTCGTTGAGTTTTGTCGTTTTATCCCTTCGTAATATTTAAGCATATATCTGTATATACCTGGAGTTGACTGGTAACTTTGCTTCTCTAAATTTAATAATAATAATTATAATAATCGACTGCTTAGTTTGGAAATAATTTTAGAAAAAAGAGTTTAAAAAACGGAGACATTTACACAGAACATAGAAGAGTAAATTATTTTTTTAAATTGTACATAAAAGAATGAGGGGGAAATTTATACAATCATTAAAAATATTTAAAAAATGAAATTTAATATTTAAACAATATTGGAGTATTATTATCCATAAATTAATTTTAATTATTTTGCAATTTTAATTTTTCAAAATCAATAGTAGAAATTCCATAATTTCGACGATTGATTTCACTTCAAAAAAAAATATTTCTAAACTAAAATTTTATGAAATTTTTAGATAAAACCTCAATATTGTTATCCAGCGGAATATATTTTAAATATTATAAATAATAATGATAAATATAGTAATAATATGAGAAATATATTTTAGTAATTTGTGTGATAAAATGTATTGTATATAATGGAGTATATAAATATATAGCTTCAAATATTTTAGTGGTATTTGTTGGTACACTTGATGAGCATGTTTAATTTGCGTTGATATATGTTTATATAAAACTAAGGTAAACGTGCATATATATCTATTTTGGTTATACCACTGACCGAGATACTTACTTGTGTATACCACTAAATTTATTTAATACCTCAAATAAATTTATACAATTTATTTACATTTTTTATCAATTTATTATTGATTATAAATTACTGTAGAATAACTAACATCAAGTACATTCAAAATTTATCGAGTTTAATTATTTGTTTTATTATAAAATTAAAAATTCGTTTATTATTTTTTTCATAAAGTTATTATTAAAATAGATGAATAATTTATTTTAATCAAACTTATGTCAAACATAGATATTTAATAATATAAAGAAATAATAATAGAACAAATAATATATAGAATTGCTGAATCGTTTGGTTAAGGAGGTCGAATGTCACATGGTAATTCAGCTGTACCATCAAGCACTGCTCTCGTCTGGACCTGTGGTCCTGAAATTATTATTGAAATTTATAGAAAATTATTGACAATTAAAATTTTCATATATTTAAGTCGTGCATTTTTAAGAATAGATTTGGATTTTTTTTTTTAAATGGTATTTTTAGGTGAGCTTATATTATACAGTCGTTTTGTATAGTTGGGCAGTAATATTAGTGGAATAATTATTTGTCCAAATTTAAATGTGTGATAAAAAAACTGATTTAAATATATGTAAAAAATATAGTGTTAAAAAAAAAAAAAAAAGTGATTGGTGTTTGGGTCAAATACTTCCTAGCGTATAACGAGTAAGGATTTCTCTGCCTCACTCGTTTTACGTCAGGGGGTATTTGTCCTAAACTGAAGCGACATTGACGGTGTTGTGGAATTGTTGGATAAATGTGGTATGCTTCAAACGAACCTTTCCAAATAATAAAATTGAGATTAGACAAAGTATAACTTTCGGTGGCTCGGGATTTGATCTAGAGACTTCAAGAGTAGTAGGCAGAAGTCTTGCCTACTTGACCATTAGGTGACTCGTTATTTGTTGACTTTAATTTATCTACTTTCTGTCACTGCCACCTCTTATCGCCATATTTTTTTTTTTCTCAAATAAAAATATCAAAAAGAGTCAAAACAATTTATAATCAATTACTCCAAATTAACTCGAATTAATTTTAAATAAATAATTATTTAAACTTCTTTGAAATTTGTAAATATAATATTAATATGATAATAAAAAAAATATTTTTATTTCGTTAATAGTAGCAAATTAATTTTTTTTTGAAATTAATAATTATCTAGTTGTTTTTTTTTTTTTTTCAAATCATTAAATTTTGCGTTTGGTTGAGCCTGTGGTTAATTAATTTTTTTTTGAAGCAATTTTCAATGTTAGCCCGAGATCGGAAATCAAAACTCGACATTAATTTTTACTTCGATCTAAATAAAATATAGATATCATTATTCATAATCATCCAACAAAAAAAAAGCAATTGGTTGGAAATAAAATTTTCACAAGATATATTTATGTAATGAAAGTAGAAAATTAATTTTTACAGTAATATTATTGAAAATTTTTAGAGGAGAATACTTGAAGAATTTCACAAATGAAATAAAAAGAGAATAAAAATACCAATAGGAGTTGAAACGAATTATAATTGATTAGCCCAATTTAGTTTTTGTTGAATGTTTTTGGGTATTTAGACATTTGGAGAGAGCTTTAAATCATATTCTTTTGTGGAAAATATACGTTTGTATTTTAATAAATGTAAATTATGTTGAAGAAATATTTAGGCTGTTTAGAAAATGAAATTCAAAATTATGTCTGTCCAAATTTAAATGAGTGATAAAGAAGGTGATTTAAATATATGTAAAAAATATAGTATTTAACAAAAAAAAAAGTATTTGGTGTTTAGGTCAAATACTTCCTAGCGTAAAACGAGTAAGGGTGTTATTGCCTCACTCGTTTTATGTC
This sequence comes from Aphidius gifuensis, assembly GCF_014905175.1. Taxonomy (NCBI): domain Eukaryota; kingdom Metazoa; phylum Arthropoda; class Insecta; order Hymenoptera; family Braconidae; genus Aphidius; species Aphidius gifuensis. Next base: position 24,140,946 of record NC_057791.1, on the reverse strand, counting down.
AGGGGTATTTGTCCCAAACTCGCATTCAATCTACATTATGAAATAGTACTTATTATTTACTGCTTAGTACTTATATATACTGCTCCAGTGAAGAAATGAGATACCACAGACTTCTAAGGGTTTGGCTATGTTAGGATTCGAACTCGAGACCTTAAGCACAGTAGGCAGAGCTTTTACCTACTTGACCATTAGGTAGCTCGTTACTTATCGACTATAATTTATTTACTTTCTGTTATCGCCACCTCTTATCACGATTATTTCTTCTTAAATAAAAATCTCAAAATGAGTCAAAACAATTTATAATCAATTACTCCAAATTAACTCAAATTAATTTTAAATAAATAAACATTTATTAAATTTTATTTTTACTCCTTTGAAATTCGTAAATATAATATTAATATGATAATAAAAAAAAATATTTTTATCTTAGTGACAAATTAATTTTTTTTTTGCCATCAATAATTATTTAGTTGTTTTTTTTTTCTCATCATTCAAACTTGTGTTTAGTTGATTCTGTAATTAATTAATTTTTTTTAAAGCAATTTTCCATGTCAGCGCGAGATTAGAAATAAAAACTCGACATTAATTTTCATCTTGATATAGATAAAATAAAAATATCATTATTTAAACATCCAACCCAAAAAAAGAAATTGATTTAAATATAAATTTACACAAATTAAATATTATAAATATTAGATTAAAAAAAAAATTTAATATAATCAATGAATACTTGACAATAATATTTCTACGATGTATTTCGTAATAAATTTATAAACTACTTGTTCATTTGACAATTAAAAGTTAAAACAGTTGGATAGTTATTCGACTCAAATTTAAGTCGATATTATATTTATTTTCGTTCATTAAATTATTGTTACAAAATTAAAAATAAATTTAGTAAACTCCTTGTTCAATTGTGATAATATTTCTGTATATTATTTTTATTTTCATCAGTTTGTTTTTTTACAAAATAATTCGTTAAGATATTGTGATAAAAATTGAAAGAAATATATAAAATATTTGTGTAATTTTAAGAATGACTATGAACAATTTAATAACAATGCAAACAAGGTCATTATGAAAATTAAATATAATTATAATAATGATTATAGTGAAGAGAGAAAATAAGCAGACTTAAGTCACTTGGTAATCACGCAATGTTTTTATTCATTCATTTTTTATTTTAATTATCTTTTTTTTTAACACCAATTACCTCTGATTCTGAGCGTGATGACAATTGTTTTTCTCTTACTATTGTTATCATTATTATTTTATTTTAACTTGACGATAATTGTAATTGTTTTTGCATGTCACAGGTGAGAACTTTTTTTTTTTCACCGTAAATTCCAATTATTTTCTTACAATGTATAATTTTTTTTCAACTCTTGTTACAATAAAAAAACATAAAAGAGCTCAAACAATTTAAAGCATTTTTATATTTTTTTTAAAAAAAGTTTATAATAAAAGTTTTACTGAAAAATTAAATAATAATATACACAATGAAAAACATTTTAATATAAATTAAAAATTAAAAGCTTCAATGATTGACAATTTTTTTAAAATCACTTAAGTCAATTAAATAAAATAGAAATAATAATATATCCCCAAAATAAATCATTTTAAAAAATATCAAATTTCATTTGGAAAAAAAAATTACCAAACAACTATTTTATTTCAATTTATAATTACTTAATTTTCACTAATTTTTTAAAAATCCATTTCATTAAATAAATAATACATCAAATGACAAAAAAAAAAAAAAAAATTTCAATACAAAAAATTTTGATTATCTTTGAAATTTTATCCCATCAATAATAGTAATTAATAATTAAAAAAAAAAAAAAACTACATAGACCATGTATACCTTTATTTTCATTGAAATAATTTAACAAATAAACCCACATTATTATTAATAATCAATAATTAATTATTCTATTACAAATATCTATTAAAAAAAATTAAAAATCCATACAAAAATATTTTCCATTCATTCAATTATGCACGTTATAATAATTATTATATAACAATGATAATAATTGTTATTAAAAATGACATGTGCATCGACAAACTGACAAATAATTTTAACAATAATAAAATAATAATTGTCGCATAATAAGAGTTTATTCAAGCGGGTGATAATCAGGCAAATGTGTTTGTCACTATCAAACATTTACCGCAAGCAATAGTTGAATATGTATTATAAATATATGCATGTACAAAGGAGATGTATAATTGTGCTTATAGTTGTGTATATGAATAAACCCACTACACGCGAATTCAATATAGATATATATTAAACGACATACCTGTTTTGAATAATTACTTGATGACGCAGTATCGTGTCCGCAAGCAACGACTACGACAAGTGTTCACCAAAGAGGGTGGCTCTACATAAAAACCCCTATATATATATTTATTAATATAAACACTTGATATAAATATTTATAAATAGCTTAAGATAATTTTGGGTCAAGTTTATTATTTATTAAGATGTGAATAAATATTCTTGTCTCTGTATAATTATTTCTTTTTTTTTTTTAAAAAAATTCACATATACTTATATTCTATCTAGACATTTTTATATTTTATTGATATACCATTTATTTTTAGCTTTATTTATAATTAATTAAATAACAAGTGTCTATTGATTTTTATTTCAAATAATATGTAATTTATTGGAGAATAAAAAAGATGTATTAAAAAATTATTTTATGGATTTTTAATTTGAAATTTTATTCTTTAACGATGTGGGGGGAAGGAGGGGGGTTAATTTATTATTCCAGACAGTGTTAATGATTAATGTGAAATTAAACTCTAATCTATTTTTTATATATATTTTTTTTTTTTTATATATAACAAAATGAAGAATAAAAAAATTAAAAATATTTTAAATTTGAGGATTTTTTTTTAATAAATAATATAAATTTAAAAATTTTTATGTTAAAAATATATTTATGGTGTTTGTTTATCAATAATAATATGTGTTTATTTATTAGTTAAATTATTTTATTAAAAATATATGTATATATAATTTTTTTAATTATTGAAAATATAAAGTTTTAAATTTTTTTAGTAAATTTACTTTACAAATTTTTTGTCGATTGATATATTATTAATTTGATGGAATAAATAAATCCAAAGAATAATAAATAATTAATTACTTAAAAATTGAAGTAGAGAAGTAGATGAGCTTTTTTTTTTTTTAATTTAAAATTTTTTTATCCGAGACAGCATAACTGATTGATGTAATTTGAAAAAAAAAAAAATTGAATTTTTGTTCAGTTATATATTGTATTTTATAAAAAAAAGTTTTATTTATTTATTTTTCATTATTTCAGTACAAAAAGTTATAATTGTATACATTAGTCTTCACGATATCGACAGTAGAAATATAAAAAAAAAAACAATCAGATATAAAATTGAAGAAAAGAAAAAATAAAGAAAATGACGTAATAAAAATGACAAAAGAAATGAAAAGAAATAAAAAATTGGATTAATAAACAAATTCGATTAAATGAAGGGATATAATAAAAATAAATATAAAAAAGAAAATATATTGTTGCTTTGGTTTTCGGGAATGGAAGGAAAAAAAAAAAACATTTTCAACAAGATGGAAACGGCGATCGGCTTAAGTGAGATTTCAACAAAAGCGAGTACTTTAAATTCAAAAAAAAAAAATAAATATTTTCTTTTACTTAAAATAAGCTAAATAAAATCGAAAAAAAATTGATAAAACATTTAATTTATCTATCAAATTAATTATCAAAAAAAAAATGAAAAAAAACAGTAATTTTTTAGCCACAAAAAAAAAAAATGCAGTTCTATAAAAAATTTTTTTTCCACGTCAATAATCAACCTATAATTTACACATTTGATAGAAGTCAATTGTAACATTGTCTACACCCTAAAAAGAAAAAAAATTTATTAATACCTCAAATAAATTTATACAATTTATTTATATTTTTTATCAATTTATTATTATTATAAATTACTGTAGAACAACTAACACCAATTTTATTCTAAATTTATCGAGTTTAATTATTGGTTTTATTATAAAATTAAATTAAAATTAAATTCGTTTATTATTTTTTCCATAAAGTTATTATTAAAATATAGATGGATAATTTATTTAAATCAAACTTATGTCAAATATAGATATTTAATAATATAAAGAAATAATAATAGAATAAATAATATATAGAATTGTCGAATCGTTTAGTTGATGAAGTCGAACGTTACATGGTAATTCAGCTGTACCATCAAGCACTGCTCTCGTCTGGACTGGTGGTCCTGAAATGATAATTAGTTATTTAAATTTATAAAAAATTATTCAAATTATTTACAATAAAAATTTCATATAAGTATTTAAGTCATTGTAACGTGCATTTTTAAGAATAGATTTAGATTTTATTTTTAAATGGTATTTTTGGGTGAGCTTATTTTATATAGTTGGGCAGTAATATTAGTGGAATATTTATTTGTCCAAATTTCAATGTGTGATAAAAAAGGTTAATTAAATATATGTAAAAAATATAGTATTTAAAAAAAAAAATAAATTATTTGGCGTTTGGGGCAAATACTTCCGAGCGTAAAACGAGTAAGGAGATTTTTGTCTCACTCGTTTTATGTCAGGGAGTATTTATCCACAAACTGGCAGCATTGATATAATTAGGAGTCTATTCAAATTCTACACATGTTTCACATAGAGAATAATCATGTAACAGAAGTGTTCCTGACGATGAATTCGAACTTGAGACCTCAAGCATAGTAGGCAGAGATGTTGCCCACTTGACCATTAGGTGACTCGTTACTTATTTACTATAATTTATCTATTTTAAGTCAGTGCCACCTCATATCACGATTATTAAATTTTTTTTAAATAAAAATATCAAAAAGAATCAAAGCAATCGATAATCAAATTACTTTAAAATATCTCAAATTAATTTCAAATCAATAATTATTTATATTATTAATTACTTTAAATTAAAAAAAAAAAAAATAAATATTTTCTTTTATTTAAAATAAACTAAATAAAATCGAAAAAAAAATTCACAAAACATTCAATTTATCAATCAAATTATTTATCGAAAAAAAAAAAAAAATGAAAAAATTACAGTATTTTTTTAGCCACAAAAAAAAAAAAATTACAGTCGTATAAATTTTTTTTTCCCGTCAAAAATCAACCGATAATTTACACATTTAATAGAAGTCAATTTTAACATTGTGTACACCTTTAAAAAAAAAAAATTTTTAATACCTCAAATAAATTTATACAATTTATTTACATTTTTTATCAATTTATTATTGATTATAAATTACTGTAGAACAACTAACATCAATTTTATTCTAAATTTATCGAGTTTGATTATTGGTTTTATTATAAAATTAAAAATTTGTTTATTATTTTTTTCATAGAGTTATTATTAAAATATAGATGAATAATTTATTTGAATCAAACTTATGACAAATATAGATATTTGATAATATAAAGAAATAATAATAGAATAAATAATATATAGAATTGCTGAAACGTTTGGTTGATGAGGTCAAATGTTACATGGTAATTCAGCTGTACCATCAAGCGCTGCTCTCGTATGGACTGGTGGTCTTGAAATGATAGTTAGTTATTCAAATTTATAAAAAATTATTCAAATTATTGACAATTAAAATTTTCATATATTTAAGTCATTGTAACGTGCATTTTTAAGAATAGATTCGGATTTTTTTTTAAAATGGTATTTCGGGTGAGCTTATTTTATATAGTTGGCCAGTAATACTAGTAGAATATTTATTTGTCCAAATTTAAATGTGTGATAAAAAAGGTGATTTAAATATATTTAAAAAATATAGTATTTAAAAAAAAAAAAGTATTTGGCGTTTGGGTCAAATACTCCCTACCGTATAACGAGTAAGGAGGTTTTTGCCTCACTCGTTTTATGTCAGGGGGTATTTGTCCTAAATTGAAAATCAAGACATATATGATGTATATATTCAATTCATTGCCTCATAATTTCGAGAAAATAAAATTGGATCTTCATTCCAACGCTACAGACCATGATAGTATTGGAACTAGCGACCGCAGGATTATCAGCAGAGCTCTTGCCTACTTGACCATTAGGTGACTCGCTACGTGTTGACTATACTTTATCTACTTTCTGTCACTGCCACCTCATATCACGATTATTTTTTTTTTTCAAATAAAAATATCAAAAAAAATCAAAACAATCGATAATCAAATTACTTCAAATTATCTCAAATTAATTTCAAATCAATAATTATTTATATTATTACTTACTTTAAATTAAAAAAAAAAAAAATAAATATTTTCTTTTATTTAAAATAAACCAAATAAAATCGAAAAAAAAAAATTCACAAAACATTCAATTTATCAATCAAATTCATTATCAAAAAAAAAAAAAAAAAATGAAAAAAATACAGTAATTTTTTAGCCCCAAAAACAAAAAAAAATACAGTTGTATAAGTTTTTTTTTCACGTCAAAAATCAACCGATAATTTACACATTTAATAGATGTCAATTTTAACATTGTCTACACCCTAAAAAAAAAAAAAATTTTGATTCATTCAAACACACACATTTCTCATGGGACTAATTTTCTCTCTAATTTCCTTTTTTTTATTTATTTTTTCCCTTTATTTGCTTTTGTCCCAGTAAAATGTTGTTTACCGTTTCAAAACGGAAATTTTTATTTTTACAAAAATTTATAACATTTATTTAAAAAAAAATTAAAAACTGTTTTAGTTCAATACGTATTTTTATTCACTGTTTTGGGACACATATTTTTTATACAATGTTTTGGTCAAAAATAATTCCAAAAGAAAATTTTATAAATTATTAATAACTTATCAAATGTACTTTTACATATAAATGGCAAACGCAGTAAATTGGTTAATGATTTATTTAAAAATTAACTATAATTGAATAATTTTTGTTTTGGTTTAAAATTATTCAATTATTAAAAAAAATTTAAAAAATTATTTAACCTAATTAAAACGTCATATTTATCGTCTTGAAAATCTAAAAATAGTAAGACCTAAAATAATTCGTGTTGATCATTACTGGTTGATGCATTTTATAAATACGTGTTGAACTAAAACGATGTGTAAAAATATTGTCACAAAACATTATTATGAAAATACGTGTTGAATTAAATATATAAATAATATTTTAATACTTGAAATTAAATAATAATTATAAACATTGTCGACCAAAAACAGTGTATAAAAATATGTGTCGACCAAAAACAGTGTATAAAAATACGTGTTTAAATAAACGTGTTGAATTTATTGTGTCGAACTTTGCGTGTTTAATTTATCGTGTTGAAGTCTTTATTAATGTGAAATTTTATTTTTGTAAAATATTTACGTGGAAAAAAAATTGTTCTACATAATTGTGGATAAAATACGTGTTGAAATTAAATTTTTTGTGTAATTATATTGGTGTTAAATAAAATATTTTTGTGTTAATTAAACGATGTATATATATGTAGAACTTTGCGTGTTGATTTAATGTTGTGTACAGTTTCATGTAGGATTTTTGTAATGAACTTGTTTATTAATAAAAAGTTGTGCAGAAAAAAATCAAAGTCATCAAATTACTTCAAATTATCTCAAATTAATTTCAAATCAATAATTATTTATATTATTAATTACTTTAAATTAAAAAAAAAAAAATAAATATTTTCTTTTATTTAAAATAAACTAAATAAAATCGAAAAAAAAATTCACAAAACATTCAATTTATCAATCAAATTATTTATCAAAAAAAAAAAAAAAAAAATGAAAAAATTACAGTATTTTTTTAGCCACAAAAAAAAAAAAAATTCCAGTCGTATAAATTTTTTTTTCCCGTCAAAAATCAACCGATAATTTACACATTTAATAGAAGTCAATTTTAACATTGTGTACACCTTTAAAAAAAAAAAATTTTTAATACCTCAAATAAATTTATACAATTTATTTACATTTTTTATCAATTTATTATTGATTATAAATTACTGTAGAACAACTAACATCAATTTTATTCTAAATTTATCGAGTTTGATTATTGGTTTTATTATAAAATTAAAAATTTGTTTATAATTTTTTTCATAGAGTTATTATTAAAATATAGATGAATAATTCATTTGAATCAAACTTATGACAAATATAGATATTTGATAATATGAAGAAATAATAATAGAATAAATAATATATAGAGTTGCTGAAACGTTTGGTTGATGAGGTCAAATGTTACATGGTAATTCAGCTGTACCATCAAGCGCTGCTCTCGTATGGACTGGTGGTCTTGAAATGATAGTTAGTTATTCAAATTTATAAAAAATTATTCAAATTATTGACAATTAAAATTTTCATATATTTAAGTCATTGTAACGTGCATTTTTAAGAATAGATTCGGATTTTTTTTTTAAATGGTATTTCGGGTGAGCTTATTTTATATAGTTGGCCAGTAATACTAGTAGAATATTTATTTGTCCAAATTTAAATGTGTGATAAAAAAGGTGATTTAAATATATTTAAAAAATATAGTATTTAAAAAAAAAAAAGTATTTGGCGTTTGGGTCAAATACTCCCTACCGTATAACGAGTAAGGAGGTTTTTGCCTCACTCGTTTTATGTCAGGGGGTATTTGTCCTAAATTGAAAATCAAGACATTATATGATGTATATATTCAATTCATTGCCTCATAATTTCGAGAAAATAAAATTGGATCTTCATTCCAACGCTACAGACCATGATAGTATTGGAACTAGAGACCGCAGGATTATCAGCAGAGCTCTTGCCTACTTGACCATTAGGTGACTCGCTACGTGTTGACTATAATTTATCTACTTTCTGTCACTGCCACCTCATATCACGATTATTTTTTTTTTTTCAAATAAAAATATCAAAAAAAATCAAAGCAATCGATAATCAAATTACTTCAAATTATCTCAAATTAATTTCAAATAAATAATTATTTATTTTATTACTTACTTAAAATAAAAAAAAAAAAATAAATATTTTCTTTTATTTAAAATAAACCAAATAAAATCGAAAAAAAAAAATTCACAAAACATTTAATTTATCAAGCAAATTAATTATCAAAAAAAAAATGAAAAATGAAAAAAATACAGTAATTTTTTAGCCACAAAAAAAAAAAAAAATGCAGTTGTATAAATTTTTTTTTCACGTCAAAAATAAACCGATAATTTACACATTTAATAGAAGTCAATTTTAACATTGTCTACACCCTAAAAAAAAAAAAATTTTGATTCATTCAAACACACACATTTCTCATGGGACTAATTTTCTCTCTAATTTCCTTTTTTTTATTTATTTTTTTCCCTTTATTTGCTTTTGTCCCAGTAAAATGTTGTTTACCGTTTCAAAACGGGAAATAAAAAAAAAAAAAAAGGGAAAATCGTAACAAAAGGGTAAAATTGTAACAAACAAAAAAAAAATAAATTAAAAAAAAAAATCTAAATGCTTATCGGTTGATATCTTTCATTCACTGGTTCATATAGAAACACAGTATTTTATATAAAATGTGTAACAAGCTGGGTGGTGATTTGATACTGAGAAAACTTGATCGAGAGTAGAAATGGAGGGTCGAACAAGTAAAGAGGCCAACTCACTTTCCTCTTTCTTTATTTTTTTTTATTTTCATTTTTATGTCAACCCCTTATCGACCCACATTTTTTTGTTATCCTCAATATCATACCACTAATATATATATTTTTTTTTCATTTAAATTTCTAATAGAATTTTTCTTCTTGATTTTCAATTTTAAATAAATTTCATTGACAATTTATTATTGTATTAATTAAAAATATTTTTTCATGTTTTTTGGTACTTGAAATAGTTCAATTTTATTATTTGTTTAATTTTTTTTTTTATAAATATAGGCAAAATAGCTTTTTTTTTCGTAACAGGCAGCACCGGAAATTTGAAGATCGTGAGAATGATTAATATCTATTGCGGTATAACACTCGCACACAAAATCGATATGATTTTTTTTTTCATTTTTTATTGACTTTTTAAAACAACCGGATCGTTGTCATTTTATACGATACTGTTAAACGATGATTGTGCGTCAATTTTCAATGTAAATATATCAAGTTTGTGAATAAAAAAAAAAAAAGAAAAAATAAATAAACAAGATTGATGGTAAACTAGCACGTTGATAGTCCAATAAAATCCAAACTTTGTTCGACATATAAATTGACTGAAACGATTAATTGCCTTCAATTAAACTTTAATTTCTTTGCCATTTTATTTTTTGTTTAATTTGTTATATTTATTTTTATTCGTTTCGATTTCGTGGCTAAAAAAATGTAGAAAATAATAATACCAATTGTGTCTAGTTGAGCACATTCAAAAAGCAAACCACGCTCAGACCAATTTGCTCAAAGCATGGTCTCTGTACACTTGCAAGCAACTAGCAAAAAAATAAAAAAAATAAAATAATCGATAACAGTAGAATAAGAAAAAAAAAATGTAGAAAATTTGCGGTTTGAGCAAGACGTTGGTCTCTTGGGTACAACCTTACTCAATATCCCCATCAAGAAACGCTGAGATTACGTAATTTAACCACCTAAAAAAATAAAAAAAAAATAAAACATAAAGTGCTTTAACTTTTATCTTACATGATAATAAAATTCATAAATATATTATCAATTTAATTTAGTAAAAATGATATAAAATATTTTTCATAAAATTATTATTCTTTTTAAATTTTTAGTACCAGTACTGGAGGTGACAGCTGTTGCTGGTTATAAAGCCCATTTACCATGTGACATAAACATACAAAAAAATGATGAATTAGTTGTTATGATACTTTGGTATCGTGAAGATATGAGTAGCCATCCAATTTATACACTTGATGGTAGAAAAAATGGTTTATATAATGGTGCTAGAAATTCATCTGATCAAAAGTTATTTGGTAATCGTGCTACAATGAAAATTGACAAGATTCCAGCTCAATTTGAAATTGATCCATTGATAAATACAGACAGTGGATTATACCGTTGTCGTGTTGATTATCGCAACAGTCCAACTAGAAATCAAAAAATTAATTTAACAGTTATTGGTAATTAAATAATAATGATACAATTTATTTGCATTGATATGTTTAATATTTGTTGTTAATAAAATTATTTCAGTACCACCAAATAAACCAGAAATAATGATTGGTCAAGATGTAAATTATGTCAAGACAAATCAACGTATCAATGAAGGAAGTTCAATTGTATTGACTTGTCAAGTTAAAGGTGGAACACCACAGCCAAGAGTTAGCTGGTATTTTGGTGACAAAATGATTGATGATACATATAGAAATGATCATGATGACATGACAATAAATAAACTTGAAATAGCAAGAGTTACACGTGACTTTGAATATACAAAATTATATTGTAGAGCTTCAAATACACATCTAATAACACCACTTGTTAATGAAATTTTACTTGAATTAAATCGTATGTGTATTAAAAAATTAATTACAATTATTTATTTGATGAAAATTAACATTATTAATTGGGTATTTAAATTTTTTTATACAGTTAAACCGTTGAAAATAAATATAACAAGTAAAGAAGCTCATTTATCAGCATTGCAAACATATGTTATTGAGTGTGTTACATCAGGCTCAAAACCAGAACCAGTTATAACATGGTGGAAAGGTTCTCATCAAGTTAAATATATGGCTAAAAAAGTAAATTAATATCATGAAAAATTAATGTAAAAAAAATATTATTTCAAGTTAATTAATAATATCAATCATTAGCTATAAAAACTTTTTATTTTTTTAACTTTATTTTATTTTTTATTTGATATATTATTTTTCTTTTGTTCATGTTATCGAACTTGATTGATTTCCCCAGATCACTGAGTCCCCAGATGTTACGAAAAGTATTCTTAGCTATGTCGCAACAATTGGAGACGATGGAAAATTTCTCACCTGCCGAGCAGAGAATCCAATTGTCCCAGATAGTGCACTGGAGGACACATGGCAACTGTCAATTCACTGTAAAAAAAAAAAATTGAAAATAAAGTTATTTTTTGTTATTTCGAAATATTTCTATTGCTCAAATAATAAAGAATTTCGAAAATAAAAAATTACACAAATGAACAATGAAAATTACACCTTTGAACAATGAAATTTTAAAAAATTTTCAATTTTTATTTTCGATTGTTATATACATTTAAAAAACAATAAAATTAATTATTTGAGCAATAAAGATATTTTAAATACAGAACCAAAAAATTAAATAAAAACATGATGATTAATTTTATAGATGTACCACTGGTTACAACAAAACTTGGTTCAAGTTTACGTGCAAATGATATAAATGAACGTGATGATGTTTATTTTGAATGTGATGTCAAAGCAAATCCAAAAGCATATAAATTATCGTGGTTTAAAGATGAAAAAGAGTTGCATCAAAATTCAAGTGCTGGAATAATAATACCTGGTGGTGATTCATTAGTATTACAAAATGTTAATCGTGCATCAGCTGGTGATTATTCATGTATGGCTGTTAATGCTGAAGGTAGTTCAACAAGTAAATCAGTAACTCTAGAAGTAATGTGTAAGTTACTCAACTTGATTAATATCAATTCAATGAAAAAACAATCATTTAAAAATATAATATTAATTTTTTAGATGCACCGATATGTAAAGATGGTACACTTGTACAAGTAGTTGGTGCATTGAAACATGAAACAATATCATTGGTATGTGGTGTTGTATCAAAACCACCACCAACAACATTTCATTGGGCATTTAATAATTCTGGTGAACTTATGATGCCAGTACCAGCTGAACGTTATGGTCCAATAAAACAATCAAAACGTATTACAAATCAATGGCATGGTTCAAGACTAAATTACACACCAGATTATGATACTGATTATGGTACTATATCATGTTGGGCATCAAATCCAATTGGTGTACAAAGAGTACCATGTTTATTTCAAATTATTGTTGCTGGTAAACCTTATCCACTACAAAATTGTTCAGCTGTACAATCAACTGGACCATATGCTTATCATACAGGTAATTAATTAGAGAATGAATTATTAATTCATTGGAAAATATTTAATCATAATTATGTTTATTATTAATTACAGTTACAACTAATCAAAATGACGAGAAAAATATTCCAACAAGTGATGCTGAATGGCTCATTGTACATTGCACTGAGGGGTTTGATGGTGGCTTACCATTAACAAGTTTTGTATTAGAAGTTTATAAAGAAGATAAAATATATCCAAATATAACAATAAACATTAATCGTACTGATAAAATAAATCCACATCATCAACATGGTCCAATATTTCAAGTATCAAATCTTGAACCTGGTAAAAATTATAAACTACTTGTTTATGCTGTTAATGCCAAGGGTAGAAGTGATCCAGTTGTACTTGAATCAATAACACTCAAGGGGGTTGCAATGTACACAACTGGTAAGTCAACTTTTTTTTCAATTATTATTATTTAACTAATTAAAATTTATTATTATTATTATTAGCTTAATTATTATTAAATAATCAAAGAAATAAAATTTTTTTTTTTAAATTACTTGATGATAACTCAAGCCTAATTTTTGAAATAAAAAAAAAAAAAATGATACTCATTAATTATGATTAATTATAGTGAAATTAATGATGTCGAAAAAAGTCAAGAGTCCCCAGTGCAATTACGTGTCTTTCCAACTCGTTCTTTGAAGCTTTCTCTGATCTTTTTTATATATTTTTTTAAAATAAAATTAAAAAATAAATTAAAATTCCATGAAAATTTTCTTTTATGTGTTTATTAATTTTCTTTTTTCTTCTTATGAATATAGTTATTCATTCTTTTAAATAGTTTTATAAATTATATTTTACTTTGAAAAAATATTCTCATAAAGTTTTATATATGAGAAAAAATCTTGTCTTTGTCGTTGGAGCATTTATATCGTGTTTAATTCCAAGTTGGATTATTCATGGGTCTTTTTGTTTGAGGGTGTGTATATACAATGTATTTCATGGAAAATAATCGTCTTTCTGTTAAACCTACCAAATGTATATTTATCAGTGTGTATCAGTTCTAAGCATGGGGATTTTAACAGAACGAATGTCTTTGTGGTTTTCTTATCTTGCCTTGTTAAAATAAAAATAGAAAATAATAATAATATTATTTTTTGTTAGTCATATGTATAGTTTAATATATATATATTTTTTATTATTATTTATGTTCATGTATATTTTGTGTTTCATATGACTGTTAGATAGCAGCTGAAAAATTGAAGCACTATTTTTATTTTTACTCTTGCGTAAATTCTCTTTTTCTCTTTGTCTCTTTCTGCTTCTGTGAAGGTTTTTCCTTTTTCATTTGGATGTTTGCCATATCCCTTGACGAGACACTGATATTATATTAAAAATAATATTATAAATTCAATAGTTAAAAATAATAAAATATTTGAAAAATGATATCGTTATTGTTAAAAATACAAAAAAAATATAATACAACGACTTGAATTACATTTAGATGATAATAATATGATGAAATATGTAATTTTAAATTCATAAAAAAAACTGGAGATAGGTAAACAAGCAATATGATAAGTTAAAAGGAAGTAACATAATATAAACTGACCCTTATTTTTGAAGCCCTCAATCTTGATGTTTATTTTTATACATTAATATTACATTTTTTTATTTTTTTATTATTATAAAATTTAAATATATATATCTAAAATAAATTGACATTTTCAATTTTTTTTCCAACAATTTTAATGACTAATAAGAAGATGATAATAGAAATAAATTGATAGACAATCCTCCTATTATAAAAAGAACAGGTGTCATCCATAATTGTGAGAAAGAGATAGAGAATATGTGTAAGTGTTACATTATCTTTTTTTTAAAAAAAATAAAAAAAGGTATTCGGTGTTTGAGGTGAATATTTTCTGGCGTAGACCAAGTGCGTAGTTCACATGGTCTATGCTAGATTATATTTGCCCCAATCACCAGAAAACGCTCCTCAATTATTCAAATGAAGAAAATTCTTCAAGAACAGACAAATACAGTTATGGTCTTAAAAAGGAATCGAAGCCAAAGTTTAATGTATCATAGGCTGGGCTCTTGACGACTTAACCATCGGCCCACTCGATTAACTATAACTAATAACTAAACCTTCTTATTGATTTGAAAGAAAATTCAACTTAAATTTAAATCGTTCATTATGCCATTGCATTAACCAAAAAAACAAAGCATGTATTAAAATATATTTCAATTATTTTTTTTAATTATAAATAATTATCAATAGAAAAAATAAAATATTTTTGTTATAAATTGATTTTTAAAATCAATAAGTATTTTTGGTATTTTATAACAAAGGAAAAAATAATAATTTATATTAAATATTAATTTTTTTTGTTAGCCAAATGAATCAAAGTTATTAATTTTTTTTCCACTTGAATTTTTCAGTTTTATTTACTTGTATTTTCAAAAAATAAATTTAAAAAAAATACCAATTGTTTCTCCGAAAATAATGATGATATATATTTTTTTTCTGTTGAATTTTCTCCAGGTCGTGATTCAGGAGATATGAGCTCTGATTATAGTTTATTGATTGCTTGTTTTGCTGGTGGTATAACAGCACTGTGTATATTAATAATTGGAATAACAGTAACACTCTATCGTAGAAATTATTATACAAATCAAAATAATAAAAGTCAAATAAATATTGTTAATTGTGAAGAAAAAGATAATGATCATAATAATCAATTGCCATTATCATCAACATCAACAACAACATCAGCATCAACAACAACAGCAACAACAACAACAACAACACGTAATAATGATAATGATTATAATAATATTAATAATAAAAATCAACAATCATCAAGACAATTATTAATAAAAGAAACACGTGAACAATTATTAATTGATGGTGCTGAAGATAATCCAGATGTAATACCATGTAAATTAAATTCAAATTATACAAAAAATAATTATAATAATGTTAATGATGATAATAATATTGATAATTTGGATTATCCATCACCAGCAACTGTATTACATGGTAAAGATAATTGGATTTATCAAAATAATTATGTTGATAAACCAGAGGCAACAAGTCCAGCACGTCCAAGTACACTACCTGTTCATCGTACTCATGATATTTACACAAGAAGTTTACGTGTACAAGAAAGTTGTATATAAAATTTAATTCAATTTATTATATATATTAATTATTATTGCTATTATTATATGTATAAATAAGATAATTATTTCGGCCAATAATCTTTATAAATAACAAATGAAATAAATCTTTATATAATTGAAATTTAAAAACAAAAATGAAATCAATTCTTGAGACTTTCATCGATTATAATTGTTGAATCAAATATTGTGATTTAACAGACTTCGATGTTTGTACATAGACAATAAATAAACAAAAAAATAATAATAATAATTCGTTGTTAAGAAAATATAATTATTGGTGTTTAATTATTTTTATTATCTTTTTTTTTTTCAACCCCTGATTGTTGTCCTGATTGTCCTGATTGTCCTGATTGAAATATGTTGAATATTTTTGGAATATTTT
Organism: Aphidius gifuensis; assembly: GCF_014905175.1. Taxonomy (NCBI): domain Eukaryota; kingdom Metazoa; phylum Arthropoda; class Insecta; order Hymenoptera; family Braconidae; genus Aphidius; species Aphidius gifuensis. Next base: position 24,124,349 of record NC_057791.1, on the reverse strand, counting down.
TTTGTTTATTTTATACTTGCTGTTGATATTATTATTGTTTTTTTTTTTGTTGAAAAAAATAATAGTCTGAAGGTAAATTGGATGTAAAAAAGTGCAACTGATGCTTGTGGAAATTTAGCAACGAGCCGGAGCTTTTGAATGCAGATCAACATTGAAGATGAAGAAGAGAATAAAAATTTTTATTTATTTTTTATTAGTACATTGTGTATATTGAGTCGATTCTACATTTTTCACCTGAGTAAATCTGATCGTCGACAAAAAATGACATTCTCACTGTCATGGGAATTTATTTTTACGATCCAATATCTTTGCATTATCAACATAAAAGCTTTAATGCATTTCTTTTTTATAACCTGCAGTATGTCAATAGTTTTAATTTTATTTTGACAATAGTTTTAAATTTCAAAAGAATATATTTTAATTTTTTAAATAATCATCATTTCATTATGATTTATTTTTCAGAATTCGACTTACGTTTTCATTGATTGTGCTATGAGGGTTGTGCTAATTAAATGGACCTGTTTTTTTTTTTTTATCTTTTTTTTTTGTTGAAATTTTGTCGTGTATCTAGCGTGACAGGATGTAACGATTTAACGAGGATGCTTTTTACTCTGTTGCTGTGGGTAAATTAAAGCCAGGTTTATTTGTCTCATCCCCTAATTTTAACAACCCCTCACAACCCCACTATAGTTAACCAGTGGCTCCATTAAATGTCAATCCATTTGCATAGCAATGCATACTAATTACAAAATTTTTTTTTCATTATTATTTGTATTTTTATTATATTTTTTTTTTTGCTTCCATACAACTAGATTTGTATTGGGCTTTTGGGAGGACAGATTATTTGTCTCATGGGACAAAACGTTGCGGTGAATACGCTGATTTTACCTGGACATGCACCATGGATTATTTATTTTTATTTTTTCATGTATTTATATTTTTAAATTAACAAAATAATAATAATAATAATGAATAAAGTAAAATTTACATTTACAAAATTTATTTTTAATTTTATATAATTATTTTACTGCTTTTGGTTTTTAAAATTATATAAAAAATGCAAAACGCATGTAGAATAAAAAAAAAATGTTAAAAATTTTTTACAACAGGTTTTTTTTAATTTTTACAAAGTTTGTTTGAATGGAAATTTGAATGATTATTAATTATTCAATGTGGATTAAATGTAAAAAATTAAAATGATATATTTAGTTGAAATTTTAAATGTGAATTGATTGATTGAAAATTAATTTGATTTTATTTTGAGTATTTTAAATATTTTTTGTGTGGTATAATTGTGGCAAAAATTTGACGGAACAAATTGATGATTTATCTTGCTTAGAAGATGAAGAAACATCCTGAAAATTTCATTAAAAATTTGACACGGGTAGAAAAAACATAAAAGCGACTTTAAAGATCATACAGTGCAAAGTAAAATGAAAAATAAAAAAAGGGCCTTAGGGTTTTTTTTTTTGACTGTTTCCTTTAAATTATTTTATGTACTTTGAGAATTTTATATAACACCTTTAACCACACACAAAAGAAGAATTCAATCTAGAAAATAAAAAAAATAAAATAAAAATTAGATAAAGTGAAAAAAAAATAAAATGTAACTATTTCTTTGACAAAATTTTCTTCTTTTATCTAACAACCACAAAATGACAGTGGTTTTAAAATTGTCGTTAAACTTAGTTGAAGGTCAAATATAAAATTTTTATAAAATATGTAAAAATTAAAATACCAGTTATTACAAAGATCATTGTTAAACCACACACTCGCAAGCTCTTATCTATTCATAATTGAAAAAAAAAAAAAAAAAGCCAACAAATAAACCTAGAAAATAAAAAAAAAGACACTGCTTCTTTATTCCATTCACCTCATTTTCTATCTACTTTAAAAAATAATTCCTTTTTTTTTTATCTAAAATTTTTACTCTCTGCAATTTTCATTTTATCCCACGAGACTATGGAAATATATATTTATATAAACTCAAATTAAATTCGTTGCTTTTGTACGTAATTTTTTTTTTTATTAATTTTTTTTCTTTCAACTTAATTTTATTATTAAATTTTTGTAAACCAGCTGACATATAAATATTAAAAAAAAAAAAATAATAAATTAAAATAATTTTATCATTATTTGATTATAAATAAGTTTTATAAATTAATTAAATTTTTTTATCAATCAAAAAATTGTTTAAATTATTTCTATAATTTTTTAACTTTTCAAATTGATAAAAAAGCTGATTATTATATTTTTTTTATATCAAAAAATTATTGCTATAATAATTTGTCATGTTTACTTAAAAATATAATAGTAATTTTTATTATTTATATATTTATTTATTCATTGTTATTATAATATTCTTTTGATCCCGATGATAATAGATCCCAGAGGTATTTGAAAATGTATAGAAGAGAATATCATGGATAAGAGTATATTGCTATCATATCGAGAGTATTTTCCCACTAGTAAAATACACACACACATGATATAATATATATAGACATTAAGATTTATATGTATACATATAAAAGCTCTTTAAAAGCAAACTTGCTACATAAATTCCATGAATCCTTTGAAGGGTTCAAACCTTTGCCTGGATCACTTTGTCCAGTTAAATTTTATACTCATGGTATTCAAGATATTCTAGTTATCAAAATTTATAACATTTATTTATTTATTTTTTTTACATACAATAATTATTATTTATGTATTTTAATACTTTTTTATAACGAATTTTTTGTGTGAATATATTTTTAAAAATATTTTTCATCAAGTTGATTCAGGGAAAAGAAAAATATTGGTTTATTTTTATTTATTTATTTTTTTTTTTTGATTCAACTTTTAACATGGTCCGGCAAACAATTGTCATTTATTCAGTTTCAAGAGAATATTGTCTTTTTCCATAACTTGGTTCTTACGAAGCTTGAATAATTCAGTCTCATAAAAATATTATATCCTGCTTGAAAAATAAAACAACGAAAAAAAGTAAATTTACTATTTTTTTTTTTTTAAATAAAAATTGAGGAAATAAAAATGAATTTGAAAAGTTGAATTGAAGTTTTTTATGCTTGTGGTTTAAAGTATTTTTATAAAAGTGAAAAATATAAAAAAAAAAAGGATTTTTTATTATATAAATTTTAATTTTAATATTTGAATCTTGAAGAGGCTATATAAATTGGAATATTAATCATTTTTTTTTATTGTAAATTTGAAAAAAATTAAATTTCATTGAATTAAAAAAAAAAAAATATACAGAAGCTAAATGAATATAAATAAATATTGCATTCAACAATAATTGTAAAAAAAAAAAAAATATAAAAATTCCTCAAATAATAAAATGAAGAAAAGCCATGGAAAATTGTAAGAATAAAAAAATTACTAAAGAATTCAAAGAAAAAAAAAAATTTATTCTCTTTATTAAAGAAAAAAAAAAAATAATAAGAAATAATGAGAAATGAAATTACAGTTTGTTATTTGAGAAGTGCCTTTCTAGGACTTTGTTCAAGCCTCTTGAATCACGCGGCACATTCAACACTATATTTATTATTTTCATTATTTATTTCTTGGCTGAAATGAATTTAAAAAAAAAAAAACTGTCCATTATTTTTCTACAGCCACGAAAAAAAAACCAAATAAAAAAACAAATAATTCCAGGAGAAAAAATGCCAATGAATAGTAATGAAACCACGGTATTTTCAGCGAAAATGATAAATTGATTATTGATGATAAGTATCATAGACAATACCCGATGAAAAATTATTACTAAAATAAATAAAAGTGTCATATAAAAATATTTATAATTTATATATTCTATTCAATATTATTTTTCATTTTTATATTTTTTAAAATTAATTTATCAATGACACATTAAAAATTAAACAAATAAAAATTAATTAATATTATTAACTTATAAATTTCAATTATTTAAATAATCAGTAAAATAATTTCAATTAAATTTTTTCATAAATTATTATAAACATTAAACAATTCATATATTTTTTTTTAAATTTAATTTTAATAATTTATTTTTTATTGACAAGTAGAAATTTTTTTTCGTTAAAATTTTTTCTATACGTTATTCTAATTTTTCTTGTTGACATTTTTGCTATTTTTTTACAAAATTATGACGACTGTAAAATTTTCTTTAATATATTTTACAGCCAGGACATTTTCATACGTAATTCCTTGTAATTTTTTTTTTGAATTTTAAATAAGTTTTTAAATTAATAATTATAAAAAACAAAAAAAAAAAATAATTTTATATGTGTATATTGAGATACTTGGGTCACACATACACCTGACCGATTATTTGGACTACTAAAAGGATTAATGTCCTTGGCAGTGTGCCAAATTGTGAATGGCTGACCTGCGTGAACCCAAAGCTCAACTTAAACTCTAACGGTGAGGTCCGATAACTCGTTGGGGGTATCATCTCTCGTACACACGGATGACCCATACTACCCTTTTATATATATATTTTTTTTTTATACTTTTACCCTGTATAAACCAACCCAATACCTCCCTCTTTTACTTTTTTTTTCTTTCTCATTTTATCCCTCAAGCTTTATCCTTCTTCTGCACTCTAAAACTCCGAGACTCTCTAGCCGGATTCTCTCGTTCAGCTCCGATTAATAGCTTTTCAAAAACAAAAATTAAATAAATAAAAAAGATAAAAAATTAAAAATAAATGTGTACATGGATATAAAGTTATATATCTAGCTACTTTTTTTTTTCTTTATCACAGTAAACTGATGGGGATTATCAGAACATGTTTATAAATCGTACGAAAAATAAAGAAATAAAAAAAAAGACTATTAACAAGTATCGGATGATGATAAAATAAATAAAATATACTTTTTGCTTCATTTTTTTTTTACTTTATAAAATGTGTATTTAAACATTAAGATATTTCCGGATAATTTAATACATAAAATATAAAAAATTTTGATAAATATTTGTCTTTTAAAAAAATGTATTTATAAAAATTAAATTGTTTATTATTTTCAATTTATTTGGATATTTTTAATTGAGAAAATTAAAACTAAAAAATAACTTTTTTGGAATAATATTTTAGTTGATTTAAAAATTGATATTTTAAATTGAAAAAAAAAAATTTATTACGAGATAAATATGCGAATTAAGATGCATTTTTAAGAATTTAAAATTTTGTTATTGAAAAAAATAAAAAATTATATTTTAAAATCGTAAAAATACAAAAAGCATATGATTTTTATATTTGCATTTAATTTTTGGATTTTTGCTATCATCAAGTATTTAACCTGTGTTACTATTTTTTTATTAACATTTTTTTTTACATAAATTTTAGCATGTTTGTGTATTTTTAAAAAACTTTTAAAACCTTGAAAATAAAATTTACTATATTTTTTATGTCTTTTTTTCAAACAATAATTAGTTTTTTTTTTTTTATAAGATTGTTTCAATTTTTTTTATTTATATTGCTGCTTTTATGCACTTACGACTTTTTAATTTTTATTTTATTACTGAAAAACTAAAAGAAAAGTATACGGAAACAATGGAGTAAGGATAAATTAAAAAAAAAGTAAAAAAAAAAATGATGAAAGCTGGATGGAAAGGTATAACGATACAGGTATAAAATAAAAGAATTAAAAAAATAAAAAAATAAAAAAAAAAATCGTAACATGTTGTAAAGAAGATAAGAAGGGTGAAGATTCCCCCCACAAGGTTCGAACTTGTACAGTCGAAGGAACATAGAAGTTTGTTTCTGATATCAGTTGAGAAAAAAAAATAAAAAAAGAAGAAAAAAAAAACCAACTTCTTTAGCTGTCTTTGGCTAGTTATAAAACTTTTTTTCTTGATATGTATAAAACTTTTGTACTAGTAATTTTATTAAATTTACACTTGGGACACTAACTCAAAATATTTCTTCCAATTTATATTATCCAATTATTTCTCAATTTACAACATTAAAAAAAAAGAAAAAATTCTATAAAATAAATTTACTCTTGCTCTAAGAAGTTTTATATTTTATAAATTTTTTTTTTTATAATGATTTTGATATTTTTAAATGCCCTGAAAGTTTATTTTTATTTTCAATAATTTTCAAAGTTTGTTTGATTAATATTTTTAGAAATTTTATATAATTCAAAAATATATTATCATAAGATGACCTATTGTTGGAAAAATAATTAATTTGTTTTATAATAATGTATATAAATTATTTCATTAAGTCGATTTTATAATTATAAAATTGAATGTAATTTAACGGTGGTAAATAATTACACCGCACACAAATTTTGTAAATTTGCCAGTAGACCACATTTTGGTCGAGCCTATTTCGAATCAGGTTAATATTTTTTTTTATTTTCTACAAATTTCTACTTTCATTTTATCCTGTAATATCAGTTTTTTATTAATCACGTACGGGATATTGTCTTTTACTTTTACATTTAAAAAAAAACAAGTAAATTAAATAGAAAAAAATAAAAAATAAAAAATAAAATACATCCAAAGCTTCGGTTAATAAGGTCAATGACTTAAACTTTATACTGTATTATTTTTTATACATATAAGTAAAATAAAAAAAATGATAAAATTAAATGAAAAATAAATAAAATTAAATGACACTTGAATGACATAAAAAAAGTAATTAATAAATTGACAAAAAAATTTGATATTAAATCTAGAAAAATAAACAATAAAAAAATTAATTTTAACATAATTTAAGATTTGTTAAAAAAGAAAACAATAATAATGAAATTCAATGAATAGTTGAATTTAAAAAAAAAAAAAGCATATAAAAAACGTGAATTTACCAAGTTTATAACTGAAAATTGGAATATGTCTAGAAATATAATAAAATAATTTTATTATACAACAATATTTTGACTATTTCATTTTATTTTCTTCTATATTATTATATTTTGTTTATTTTATTTGTGTTTATTTATTTTTTTTTTCATCTTGTTTTCAATTTTATTGTCGACAATATAAAGTAAAGGTGTCTTGAATGCAACAGCAATTTTTTACTTTATTACCAACATTCATCTTGATGCAATATTCGGTTGAGGGTTGCTAAAATATATAACTCTTTAATTTTCTTTGTAGAAATGTATTTTTTTTATTATAAATTATAATATATTTATTTTTTATCATTTATTTTATGTTAAAAAAACAATAATTTTCTTGACATATTTGCTTTATAAGGACAACCACCAGATGGTCTTGTTATTTTTTTTTCTTTTTTTATTACACACTTATTTAACTTTTCATCTCACTCATTTTTATACCCTTATATAACATTCTCTGTGTATATTATTATAATAATAATAATGTCTGACAAAAACAGTACATACCGCTTGTAAACCTCCAAAATTTCCTGTTGATAAACTTCATAAAGACCTTGATTATGTTTATTATATCAACAGCATATTAAATCATAATAATCATCATAGTATTTTTTTATTTTTTCATCTTTTGTTTGTCTTGTCTTTGTGTAAAATTTTTAATATGCATTAGTTGAAAAAAAAAATTTATGTGTTTGTATAGTTTTTTTTTTTTCAACACCACATTAATTTTTTAAGTAAAAATTGCATTAAAAAACAAATAAGGAATTTTGATGGTTGATATTTATAAATAATTTAGAGTAAATTAATTTATTTTTTCGATAAAATTTAATTATAAATATCTAGTTAACTGGGTAATTAAAAAATTTTAATATAAAGTTAATAGACAACATGACGATGTGAATTTTAATTCTTAAATTAGATAAATGGATTTAGAAAATTGAAAAAAATAAATATAAGAATGGACTAAAGATTAAATTCCTAAAGTTTTTGAGATGATTAATTTTAAATAATTCAAAGTGAATTTGTTCATTAATTTATTCATCTTATTTTTAATAATATTAGACAATAAAAAAATAAAGAATTTAAACACAACAAATAAATTTTATATAATGTAAAAATTACAATAAAAAAAAGTACTATAAAAAAAAAACCTGACTTGTTAAAAAAAAATTTAAATAATTTATTTTACAAATTCATATATAAAATTGAAGTTAAAAAAATAAATCTAAATTAAATAGCCAACATGTTGATGAAAAATTTTCAATTTAAAATTGAGATAAATAAAAAAAATTCTATAATTAGATTAAAAATTAATATTTTAATGAGTCAAAAGTAAAAAAAAAAAAAAAAATTAATTTACAAGTTAATTTGTTGAAGTGAAAGAAAAAAAAAAATATGTTTTTCAATTAAGATAGATAAATATAAATTAAGATAATTAAAACTATTAGAAAATTAAAATTAAATATTCATGAATAAATGAATAAACAGAGAGTGTGTAGTTATAGGTATATATTGTGAAAGAGGAAGTTAATATCCAGTGGGAGAATCTGAAGCAATATTTTCCAAGAGAAATTCTCGACCATCGTAGTTTCGAATTGGCAATAGAAACTTGGTAATTGTTTGGCTGCGTGCAATGCCACTACTGGGCACACCCCTTCAACAACAACCCAACAAAAACAACAATAACAACAACAACAACAACTACACGACGACGACGATGACAACGACTACGACGACAACGAGCTGGTCGGCAGATTGGGAAATAGCTTTATAATGTTTCTATATGGAAAATACAATATAATACTTGCTAAAATATAAACTTGATTTTATTTAAAACAAGAATGTATATGTTTTCGTAGAAATTCAATTAATGAACCAAAGAAAATTGCTTAGTAAAAATTTTCAATTTCAATTGTTCAAACTTTTGCCTTGTGGTTAACCTACAATCTATGTTTATGGACTATCAACTTGAACCACATTACATCTAAAAAAAATATAAAAAAAAAATTAAATTTACACATAAATAAGTATAAATGCAGCTTGACTATTTTATTTATTTATATTTATTTTTATTTTATTTTATTTTTTTTTATGAAAACAATTTCATTTTAGTTTTTTTTGTAATTATTTTTTAGACATTTGTAGATGACCTAGTTTTATTTAAACTTTTTTTTACAGAATGCTTTTAACACACTGTGATGCATTACTTTTGAGGTGAAAAATTTATAGTTAAAGTATTTGAAATATTTTTTTTTTTTTTTTTTTAGATATTTAAGTTTTTTACTTGTGAAATTAATAAAATGAAAAAACAAAAAATTGATGTATGATTTTTTAAAACTTCCACGTAATTAATTTAATAATTTATTGTTTTTTTTTTTTTTTCAATTAATTTTTATAAAATATTCAAGTATGTTACTATGAAATTTTTTTTTTTTTTTTTACATATTTTAAAATAATACTTGCAATGTCTGACTAAAACTTGAGATGTTCTACTTGCATCAATTAAAATAAAAAAATAATAAAATTTTCATAATTCAATAATAAAAAAAAAAAAATAAAAAATGTAATTTAAATTAATTTTAAATTATACATGAAGTCACTTGACCCCTGGCTAGTGTCCAACCCCTCATCTTGAAATTTTAAATTAAATTTTTTAATTACAAAATTATACATAATTTTTAAAAAATGAAATTAATCTATATTGTTAATAAAACAATAAAAAAAAAAATAACAAAGATTAATATATTCTGCATTAAATAAATTATAAAATGTCTGACAAAATTTGTTAGACAATAAATCAAGTGATTAATACTCGCTAAATTTGTTAAAACCAATTCTCCACTACGTATTTCTAGTTTTAACAAGGGTCGACGTTTTTGTGGTTGTGAAATAAGGCTCATGTTTTCACCCCTTTTATCATTATTATCTCTCTTTTCATTTTATCATCTTCAACAACCCTACTAACTAAAATCCTAGATCCATTTGCCTATCACTTGACACAATTATTCATCCTCTTAAATACTTATTGTGACATTAATTCGTATAACCACTTATCTGATTTTTCAACAATCCAAAAAAGCTTTATTTCCCAACAGCCAATTCACACATACATATATTTAACAAAATTCATAACAAAAAATAAAATATAAAATATTCAAAAAAATTCTTAACTTAAAACATATAGTGGGCTTTGAAATGTCGTAGTTGTTTTACGATGTAAAATTGCTACTAAGTCACCAACGAGCCGTGAACTTCAGTATGATGATATATGAGAATAGTTTTACATCGTATATAACTATCTATGTATACACAGACACACAAGTATACTTACTTTTACCATTGCCAAGTTGCTACACCTCAACTTCTCAGTTACCTCTGTCATAACCCCGATATCCCCTTGTCCATATTAAACTTAGCATCTACATACCAAACCATTCATCCACCCTCTCTCTCCCTTCACTAATTCTCAACCCCTTATTTTCATCATTTTCATATCCTTCTTCTTGCTTCACTATTTTAGTCATATTCTATACACCACATGGCGTTGTAGTTTACAACAAGCAACATGAGAATATCTATACAACACACACACAACTTGCAAGCTCTCTCGTCATGTTTGTGGTAATGGTTTTGTTGCAAGTATCCTTTTGCAACAATATATCTCACTCTCTTCTTACTGTCCTTATTCAAATTTACATTCCTGTGTATATCTTTAACTCTATATCAACTATCCAACCATATTTATTTTTTATTTATTTATTTATCTCATCAACTTTCTTGTCACTATTTATATCCTTTAGAAATTCACAGCTTATCACATCATAATATACAATATAATGTACAATCCAATCTTTTGGTTGAACCCACTAGATAATTACAAAGTTATCGTAAAGTAGATTAATAATATACATGAACCAAGCGTTGGTTTAATTAAATACTTAATCAAGACACAATGAATATTATCGTAATTATTTTTTTAAAAAATATATATTTTTAATTTATAATATTAATATGTAATAAAGATTAACTATAGATAATTATGGAATGAAAAAAAAAGGGGAAAAGTAAGTTCATTAGGAGGGAAAAAAAAAGGAAGTATATATCTATTTTTAAAAGATACAAATGGGCTATTTAGGAATTCATAAATAATAAAAATATAAATTGAGTGAGAGTGGGTGAGGGTAGGGAAAAAAAAAGGGGTGAATTAGGGGATGAAAAAAAAATAGTGAGATAAAAATGAAGGAAACAAATGCTGTTGAGGAAGGAGACACAAACCGTTCGTCTCTTTGGCTCGACCCTGTAGCATCAAATACAAAAGTGGGAAGATGTTGGGATGATGATGAGAGGGTTAGGAGGGTAAGAGGATAGGTTTTGCAAAAGAATAACTGTTACTATAGTACAATATTACAGTTTTTTAACCAAAAAAAAAAATATAAAATAAAGATAGCAGCAAGTCGAAAGCACGAATTGTCTTAAATTTAAATAATAACAAAAAAATGTTAATGCTCGTCGTGAGCGTAATTCAATGATAAAACAAAGGGACGACCGTTAAAATGAGAGTATAACCACGTATATATAGGAAAAGAGTGAGACAAAATAATAAGTACAAGAGGATAAGAAACGAACTATACTCAGAACGCCTGCTTCTACTTTTCTGGTAACAGAAAAAATATTTAAAAAAACAAAAAAGAAAAAAAAAGGAGCTTTAGACGAGAAAAGAATGGAAAAAAATTGCCTCGAAGAAAGAAAATGGCAAATTGAATTAATGCAAGAAAATAAATAAAAAAAATTTATAAAAAAAAAATAAAGAAATCAATTAAATAAAAAACAAATATATTAGTAATTTTTTTTTTTTTTTACGAAAAGTATGGCTTTAGTTATATCGATAATAAAAAAAAAAAATATTACTGTATTTATTTTGTCTTCGATATTCGATGAAAATATATATATTTTTTTATCGTTTACATTGAATATTGTTGTTTATTTTATTGTTGATAGGATATCATGTAAAATGCATCAGATATGAAATAAAAAAAAAATATATATTTGTTTTTCATAAATACATGTAGATTTTAAAGTAAATGGAAAAAAAAAAAATGAATAAATATTTGAAAGATAAATGGAAAGGAATAAGGGATAAAAAAAGGGGTGAAAATAGGTAGATGGCACTTTGTCGATGCAACATTGGACACTCTTTATTTCTCTTTGAAATGTCAGATAAAATTTAATGGAAATATCAAAGCTCGATTGTAACATATATGTATATATTTTTAGTACATTTTTTATATATTTTTTATATTGAACTACATGTGAAGGTTAAAAATATACATAGTATGCAATATTCCGATATGTTCTGTGAGAATAGATGACTCAGGTTGTGGTTTATTCACTGAAAATCTGAATATATTTTGTGCTAAATACTGAATATCTGACAGTTTTACAATTTTACTTTCGTCATTTAATATTGACAATTTTATGTCGTTAAAATTTTGTTGAATTAATAAAATTCATTCATATATTTTATTTATTTTAATATTATAAAATTATAAATTATATATATATCCTGTAGTATTTTTATGTCTGACTGGAGCTTGAGATGTTCTACTTACGTCAATTAAAGTAACAGATACTCGAAATTTTATCATTTAAATTTGAAATATTATATGATATTTCGAGTACTTTAGTTCATCAATTGAAACATCAATAACATTGTCAAGATTCAATTTAAAAATGTATAATTCTCCTAATATAAAAAGGACAAACATCATCGGTCTTCCGGACATTTGATTGGTCATTGTTTTTTTCTCACTTACTCTCATACAAATTTCTTTCTGTTTGCTTTTTTCTATTATTTTTTTATTTATTTCGTTAGCAACGAAAAAACAACAAAAAAAAGCGAGTAAACAAAATTTTTTTTGATATTTTTTTTTTTAAAATTGACATATTAAGCTAGCACAACTTTTTTATTAATTATTAGATCTTGATGCAATTGGGCTTGAAATTTTGTGCGAATTATGTGTTTTTTATGTGTGAAGAAATAAATTTGAAAGAAAATTTTTTTAAATATTTTTTATATTTTTTTTAAAAATTGACATATTAAGCTAGCACAACTTTTTCAATAATCATCGGATCTTAATGCAATTGGGCTTAAAATTTTGTGCGAATTATGTGTTTTTTATGTGTGAAGAAATAAATTTAAAAGAAAATTTTTTTTTTATTTTTTACATTTTTTTAAAAAATTCAAATATTAAGCTAGCACAACTTTCTCAATAATCATCGGATCTCGATGCAATTGGGCTTAAAATTTTGTGCGAATTATGTGTTTTTTATGTGTGAAGAAATAAATTTAAAAAAAAATTTTAATATTTTATATTTTAAAATTGACATATTAAGGTAGCACAACTTTTTCAGTAAACATTCAATCTTGATGTTATTAGACTAAAAATTACGTCAATTATTGTGATTTATGTGTAAATAAATAAATTTAAAAAATTTTTCGTCAATTTATTTATTCTTTTTTTTTTTTATGATAATACTTGTGTTTATAAAATCAATGAACAATGAACCTTTTAGAAGGTATAGATACAGGCGCGCGTAGCGCGCCAATGTGCTCGTAAAAAAAAAAAGAAAATACAAGAGTTGTATTTTTAGAATAAAAATTTGTAGATAAATATTTTTAAACATTATAAAACGTAGAAAAATGAATGATAAAATAAATAATTGGGCCAAAAATGAACATGGACATTAAAAAATAAAAAAAAACATTTTATTATTTAATAAATTGAATTGTGACGAAAATGATGATCATTTTATTATGGATTATTTTTTAAATTAACCAAAGAAAAGTTTTTTTTTAATTAAATTTGAGAGAAATTGATTATATTTGTTCATTGTAACAAAGAAAATAGAGGGTTGTTTATTATCTGTTTTTTTTGTTAGCTAAAAACATATTTATAAAATTAGATAAATTGAATTATTCTAGAACTTGAAATATATATTCAATTTGAATAATAAAATTGTGCATTTATAATGTGGTGAATTGTGCATAAATTGAATTCTCAGAACATCTGAGTTTCCAGAAATTTTCCACTAAATTTCTATATAAATTAAACTAAAAAAAATATATTTATAAATTTTTCGACTTATTAATATAACAAGTTACTATTATTTAAATATCTATAAAATATAATCATCTCGTTACTGAATAATTATATTTATTAAAAAAAGAAAAATATCAACATGATTACGTAATTTTATATATGATCTAAAATGAATAGTAATTATTTTTATGAGACTCATTTTCATTGTCATAAAAATTCTCAATGATATCATGGAGGATTAAATTTTTCATTTTTTTATTTTCTATTTTTTTGTAATAAAAATACGCAGATTTTTTAATAGGTTAATGTTCCACGAAGCTTATATGACCACGAGAATTAACAGAAAAAAAAAAAAATAAAATCCTATAATGTAAATAATAACAATAATAGTCAAAGGAAAAAAAAAAAGAATTGTGCTCGTAAAAATGTTACGAACGAAAAATAATCCACAATGTACGAGGTCATTCACGAGTTATTTTATTTAATGTTTAATAAAATGTATTTTGGTATGATCATAACACTGAACTCAAAGTGACATTTATAAAGAATCTTCATTTTTCATTTATATATTTTTTTTTTAGTTTTTTATGAACCTTTGTATTTGCAAATAAAAGAAAAAAAAACATCAAATATATTGAATCGAAAAAATATACTGTATTTGTCATTTATAACCACATATTTTGATAAAAATTGATTTATTTGTTTTTAAAAATTCAACTAAAATAAAAAAATTAAAATTTATATAGAAATAATTTAATGAAAAATGTATAAGCTATATTTTTTAGTAGAAAAAGTTTCGCAGATAAATCAGCTTAATTGATAATTAAATAATTAAAATGTATTTTTCTTTTTTTTTTATAAAAACAAATAACAATTATCGTATATTATATTTTTTTAATAAATAGCACAAGGGTGATATTTATTCAAGTTAAATATGAATATTTATCATTAATTTAAAAGCCTTTAATTTAACAAGACAAGTTCTTGTGACGCATTTATGCTTTGTGGTAGTTCTTGTGGTTATTATCAACCCTCTTCTTGTGCTTACATATCTTTTCTCTTTCCCTTTCAAAATTGCCAACAAAGTCAAATTATACAAGCCTAAATGATGGATGGATAGATGGATGAGTATAACTTGTCAAGTAAAATTTACAAGAGTAACAAACTATTTTATAAACTATGTAAGAAAATTTATATATTTCAAGATACTTGTATGTAGTGGCCACAGTGTTTTTTGTTTAAAATTGATATTCATGTTTTTAAATTAATTTACATATTGTATTATATTTTATATAATGAAAAAAATAATTAATTAATCAATTAATAATGACAATTAATTGAAAGTAAATTGTTATAATTAAAAAATTGATAAAATGAGCTTTTATTATTTTCACAAGTTTAAAATATCTTCTCAATGATGAGAAGAATAAATAAGAAAATTAATAGTTTAATTAATTAAATAAATAAATAAAATAAATTTTGTAAAACTTGTAAATTCAACTAAATTTAATCAATAAATATATTTGTAAATAGAATTAATAAATATATATTTATATAACCTATATTTAAAGATGATAAATTTTGATCTTATAAATGTCTATGAGTACTTGATACATACATGATATTTGTAGACTTTGAAAATTCAAAGTTTATGCATAAACTACATGATATATCTCTCTCTAAAATAAATCCATATATACTTGATTATATAATAAATTTAGTTTAATTAAACTTTGAATTGGAGTAACATAATTAAGTGTACATATATACTTTACAACTTAATATTATAATATTTACAATTTTATTAAAATAATTATAAATCAATATTAATATTTAATTTTTTAATCATTTAAAATTTTTATTAAACACATACATATTTACGATATTTATTTTTTTTCTTTTTAAATATCTGTTTTTGATATGAATTTAATGCTGTCTCAGTGTGATTTTTTATTTTTTTTTATTTTAATTTAAACAGAGTTTGTCGATTTGGCATTAAGCTTTGAGGTCATCTAAGTGTAAATTCAATCTAAATTGCACTGTAAGCCATTGATACGTTCACTCCACCTCATTCCATTATTCTAAATAAGAAATAAAAATAATAAAAAATAGTCAAGAACATCAACTTGATGGACTATCAATTGACATTTAATTTAAATTTAATTAACACTTTTAAAAAAAAATTCCAGAAATTTAATTAATACATATAATAATTTAATTGTTTTAAAAGAAAAAAATTGAACTCGGAAGAACTGGTACGATGTGAATTTTGCCCTCCCGTGAGCACTCTTGCGTGAAGCAGCGATACCGAGCAGTTCAACAGAGATGCGTCGTATCTATTTTTCTTTTTTTTTTTATTATTTCACTGGTATTTTACCCTCAATCCTCATTCAATCTCATCCCCCCACATATAGCCTGACAAACACTGTGCTTTTTCTGTACTCTATGATGCTTTGATTTTTTTGTTTATTTATTTATTTTATTTTTTTTTCTTTTCATTTTACACACATACACATATGTGTGAATGCACTCACACATATTTTTTTAAACTCACTTGCACTCTCATCAAAACCTTCTCTTTGTTATCATTCCCTCAAATGTTTCTCCACTATCTGTTCCGGTTTGACGCTCGTTGAGCAATAGCTATTCAATCGTCTTTTTTTTTTGTTTTTTTTTTCTTTTTTGTTTTATTGTTTATCTTTGAATTTTAATCAAGTAAAATATAATTATTAATTTTAAATTGTTTTTTTACAGGTTAAATTTTAAAGAAACTTTTTGCGTCTGACACTGGTTGACTTGTACTACTGAAATATTTAGTAATGTTTTTTTAAAAAAATATCTAAATACAAACAAAAACTTTCAGATAATAAAATGACACTGTAAAATCTTATGCAGTTTTTTTATTTTTAGTATAAAAATTTAACACGTATTACAAAACTACTCTCACACATGATCATTAAAAAATTTCTACAAAAAACATAAAAATTTAATTGTCATATGTACATAGATATTTTTTATTTTTAAATTTAATTATTTTTGTTTTTTTATACTATGACTTTTACGCATTGTTTCACTTCATTTGGCTATATTCATTATTTTCCTCGTTTTTTTTTTTATACAGTAACTATGAAAAAATATTCCAAAGTGAATGGAAAAATAAAAAAAAAAATTGGAATAAATAGCCGTTGCATTTCATCTAATTGAAATGAAGGTAATGATTATTGGAATTCAAATCACGTGAGATAGAGAAAAAAGGTATATATATTTTTTAGTTTGACAATTTTTTTTATTTTTTTATTTACCTTTTTGAGTCTAGTTTTATTTATTTTTTTTTTTTTACCACACGAAGCTTTGAAATTCATGTCATCAATAGAAGGACATACATGCATTTGGTTTATTTTTAATCTATTTTTTTTTTGTATACGAACTGCATCGTCGTACCTTTGTCGAATAGAAAGTAAAAAAAAAAAAGTAGACTATAATTATCAGTTTGTAAAGTCATCTCACTAATTTGAAAATTAATTTGAAAATGCAAACAAATAAAAAAATCATACAAACAAAGTATTGATGATAAAAAAAAAAAATAATTAATTAACAAAAATAGATTCAATTTAAATTTAATATAAATTATTTGTAAAAGCTTTAAAAAATTAATTTGCATAAATAAAAATAAATATAATAAATATATGATAATTAAATTCAATATTATAAACTTGAAAATTATAATTATTTATATAGATTAAAAATACCAAGTAAATTGTTCAGTATTATTTGAAAAATAAAAATACATGAACAGTGTATTATTTTGAAAATATATGAGTAAATAGAAAGGATAATACGATTGGCAGAGAGAATGTTATGTGCCTAACGGCAAAATAGCTAAAATGTATAAAGAGAGACAGCGAGAGAGAGAAAGAGAGAGACTGGCTAACTTTGTGAAAGAGGAATACTAACTGTTGGCTTAAATTCAAGTGGTGATTCTGGTGGCTTAAATGTCCGTTAACGAACACCGAATCTAGCTAGAGTACCATTGACCATGCAGCTTTTGCAATACAGTATTCATATATGTATTAGTGCATGCATATAGTTTATACATATAAAGGAATGCTCATTTATATTGAGTACGCAAATGAGCATTGTACAATTTACAGTGTCTGAGAACAATTCACAAATTGACTAAATAATTATTGTTTATTTTTTTTTTTTAACTTAAAACAAGTGTTTAGTATTTTTTTTATTACTCAGATGAAAAAATTTTTAATTAATATAGATGTAGCACACAATTATAGCTACAAAATTGATTAATTTTTTTATTATTTCCATGAATTCGGAAACAACGAAAGGTCAACGATTGTAAAAATTAAAAATTCCTAAGATCAGAATTTTTTTTAGTAAAAATTAAGCAGCTTTAAGTATTAAAAAAAAAGAAAAATTAATTAAATAAATGTGTTTTTTTTTATTACTATTTAGTTATGAAATTAATTGATGATTAAATTAATAGACTACCAAATTTACCTTGAATTTTTTTTTCTATAAAAAAAAATTTATGAATGATTATTTTTAAGTAAAAAACATTATTTTGTTTAAATTTTAATCGTTGATCCACATCACGATTATCTGATGAAAAATAAAATAAATAAAAATGAATAATAGCAGCAACGACTATCATCGCAATACAGGTTCGTTAAGGATAACGAGCTTGTGGTTTTTGACGAAACACGCAGTACACGTCGACGTGTACGTGACAACACAGGTTAGATTATATACGACATAGTAGTAGTACAAGTCAACGACTAGAGAGACAAAGAAAATTAAATAAATATATATCTATATATGTGTTAGTAAATGATGGTTTTGTGACTAGATATATCCATGTACATATTGTACAGGCGAAATTTCCAACAAGAAAATTATTTACAGATAAAAAATATATTATTAATTTTATATCTTCAAACTTATTCATGTTATGAGTTTATAGTTATATAACTATTGATAAAAAAATAATATACTTAAATATTTTTAATAAATATTAAACTACTTGTTATTATTATTTTAATTTTTCAAATGGATTATTAAAAATTTTTAAACAAAAATAAATACATAAGTAATTGTTATATTTAATTTTTTTTATTTTATTTATTTATTTATTTATTTAGGTATATGCCCTTGACTAACTTTTTTTTGGGCTACATATAATTATAATAAATCTAATTACGTGTAATTTTAAATAATATCACGATTTATTTCTCGTAACATAAAATTGTAAAATTATAAACATATTAAGTACTCTTGAATAATTATCTAACATAGGTTATTATGTTCCTTTTTTTTCTTTTTTTAATAAATACTGTAAATAATTGAATTTATTAAATTTAATAAATTACCACCACCTTTCACTCGCTAAGACATCATTTGACTTCATTATTTTATTAATTTAATACTGTAATTATTGAATTTAATTTTTTTAATTTATACATTTTTATAATTTGTTTTTTAATGTTAAATAAATTTTTTAGAATACATATATATTTTTTTTATTATTATTCGTATATATTTAAATGGTTTTTTAGTGTAAATTTGTTTATGCAATTTTGTAAAAGTGCACTTGGATTAAGTTTAAATAAGATAGTGAATTTCTGAAAATCAAGTTTACCTTATATATATAAAAGTATATACAAATACACAAACACACATGTACTCAAGATAAAGAGATTGATTTATATATATAAATACGAATACATTGATGTGAATAAAAGTGAGTTGCTTATATGTATATACGATCATATGCTCATCTAAGAATTTACGGCTGAAGAATCAACCCCTTCGATCCTCATCCTTGGCCCTGTTGATTTACGAAATATATGCCATGGTACGTATGCACGTATATAAAAGGATGCACATATAGTCAGCTATATAAACGCATTACTGTGTTTTCATTTTTCGTAACCGCGTTGCAAACGTCAACAGTGGTTTACATTTATACATACAAAATATTTACTGTCATTTTTATATTAAAATTTTCAATAAATATAAATATCAATGATTTATAATATTTTAATTTTATAAAAATGATTTTTTTTTTCTTTTTTTTTTTTGGATAATAAATTAATCAAATTTTTATTATTCGCGTCTGGGATAATTGAGACACTTTTTTTTTTTCATCAAATTTACCTTTAGTAATGATTTTTTAAAAAAAATATTTTTCTGCAATGTGGTGTATCATTTTATTATTCTTTTAGAAAAATACATTATTTTTTTTTCAACTCGTTGGAATGTATACTAATGAGCTCAAATTTTTAAACTTGAATTTTAAAACTCAAGAATTTTTAAAATTGAAGAGTTAATTTTAGTAATTGTACTTGTTGTAATTACTGTTGGTTTGTTGGTTGCTAAAATGAAATTTCAATGTTAACAAAATAATTAATTATGTGTTAAATTAAATCTCAATAAAAAAATAAATAAATGAAATTAAAAATAAATCTATCAATGATATTATGATATTGTTATTATTTTTCAATTGAAATTTAAAAATTTTTAAAAGAGAATAAATGAAATAAAAATAAAATATAGGTAAAGAAATAAAAGAGAAAATGTCTCAATTACTTTTTAGAGCCATTGTCGCTTCAATTACCGAAATATATTTTCCAGGGGGTTGAAACGATCTATGATCAGTTCGTGCTTGACAATCGATTCAAAGCACGATCAAAACGATTTTTTATTCTATTTATTTATTTACTTTTTTTTTGTTTTTTATATGGGTTGTCGTAGTATTCTTGTTGCTGAGAAAAATACATCGGTCATTGTCTCTTTAGTCTTATCATAAAAATACCAAATAATTTGTAAATTTTTATCATCATCTTGTAAATGCTAAAATATCATTTCAAGTTTTTTTTTTCTAGCTGATTATTACTAATCAAAATTTACATAAAAAAATCAATTTTTTTTTTTTTTTTTCTCTTTAATTCTTGTCCAATTTTTTCCATTTCTTATATCAAGAAAAATATACACAAAAGACTGTAAATCCTTAATTTTTTTATGGTCATAAACAAAAAAATGTTATATTATGGTTTGTTTTTTTTTTTTTGTTGGCATTTATGATAAGGCTGACCACAGGGTGAGTATAACAATCTCGTTGGTTTTTTTTTTGTTTTTTACAAGCCATTATTATTCATTAAAAAAAAAAAAAATTTAAACAATTTATCTTCCTTAAATACATACGTTTACAGTTTTTATATCATATTAACTTTATTGTATCTACAATTGCTCTTGAAATTTATGGAGCTATTTATAAAAAACTATATACAATATTTTTTATTATATTATAATTTATATAAAATGTTTTTAGTGATTTTGATAAAAATTATCGTTAAAAAAAAAAAAATACATATAAATTTTATAAAAAAAAAAAAAATGAATAATGTTAAATTAATTCAAAAAAAATAAAAATATGATAAAAATCAAAACGAAATTGATCATAAAAGTCGAAAATCACGAGTGACATTTTACTGTAGTCTTTTTCAAAAAAAAATATAAATACTTTACAACTTTGTTTAATAAAATACGAAAAATATAAAAATAATTGTTGTTAATTAACAACAACAATTATTATTATTAAAAAAAAATTAAAGAAAAAAAAAGTTATGTAAAACTAAGTAAATAATTTAATTTTAATTTAATTAAAATTGAATATATTTATAAACAAATTAATATACTAATTAATAATTAGAATAATTTTTATTATTAAAAATAAAAATAAATTACAAAATAAATTTAAAATAATTGACAAATGTTGTTCTAAAAAAAAAAAACTTTTGTAAAAGTTTGCAATTTCTTATTATAAATATTCTGCAAATGACAGATTATCGTTAACTTTATTTTTTATAAATACTATATATCTGTATTCATAGAATATTAATTATTTTACTTTAATATATTTTTTATTTATTTTATTTTTTCTTATAACTCATTTCTTTTTTATTCATTGACTTTAATCTTTTATTTTTCATTTTTTTATTTTTCCACTTTAGCCATCCACACGGTACATCAAAATTACTTCCGGTAGATCATGGATTCCCGGATGGCAAACTGAGAAGTGAAAAAAAAAAAAAAAAATGAAATAAAATATAAAACGGAAGGATGAAAAAAACTTGTGTATAAAAAGAGGGATGAAAGACCACGAATATAAAAAAAAAAAGTAAATTTCTAGAAAGGGATAAAGAGGTTGAAAAATATGAAAAACGAGAATATCGTCTCGATGGCTCTTTATTTTATAGATGTCCAGCTATATTGAGACATAAATCATGTTCTGTATAAGTCAAGCGTTTATCCTAGTGTACACTATCACTCTTTATCTCTATTTTTCTTTATTTTTTTTTCGTTTTTTTACTCTCTTTACCTCTATCGCGGTACAGCAATATAACAACCCTCCAACCTCAGCATTTTATCTTTCGAAAAAGCTTACCCCTTTTTTTGTTAGTTTGGTTTTTTTTTTTTTCTTCATTCTTCTCATCTCTTTACGCTTTTTCTATATCGTTTTAAAACGATAAAATAAACCCCACTCTTATGATCCATATCAACTGATAAACTCAGCTTTTATTAAAAATTATAAAATCCTTATTTATCATCTAACAACGCCCATTGAGTATTAAATATATTATTAAAAAATTATTTATTTTTTATTTTTTCGTTTAATTATTTTTATGAAAAAAATTTTATTATAATTATTTTTTAAAACACTAATAAATTTAACTTTATTAAGATTTTTATTTTTATCAAGTCACTTGAACTTTTTTTTTTTATTTTATTTTTATTAATTTTTCTATTTTTTTTTTTATGCTTACGTTGGTGTTGTTTTCCCGGTGGTATAACAGAGGTAAAGGAAAAAATGATAATAAAAAAATATATGTACATAAAAAGAAGAAAAAAAAATGAATAAAGAAAAATATTGGGGGTAGTGTGTGATATTGCTGATGTAAAGGCCAAAGGGTTTCAACAATATTTTACTTGTATACTTATATTTATTGATAATCAATAAATCAAGAAAAAAATAAAAAATAAAAATGAGATAAGGTTGACGTATCTGTATCTCATCGTTTTATTATATTTTATCTACCTACTGATCATCATCATCATCATGATAATTATTATTTTTTTATTATGTAACTTTTTATAATAGATATTTTTTCAATCGCTTTGTAACTACGTGATGCATGAATTAAAAGATAAAAAAAATTATAAAAAAGTTAACCGAGTGTTGAATATTATATTTCGTTTGTTTGTTAATTTATTGTATTTTTTTCTTGTTTTAAAAATTACTTTAAAACTTTGTTTCTCTTATTGTGGTAAATTTATTTAATAGTTTCATTGAAGAATATAAGTAGCTTGTTTATTTATTTATACTTTGTAACGTGCCTAAATTATTTTTTTTTTCTAATGAACGTATAAATTAGTAATGATAATAATAATAATAATTAAATTAAAGACACTTAGTGTGCTTATTAAATATTCTAATTTTTGATAAAAAAAATTGAAAGAAATAAAAAATATTTATTGCCAATAAAAAATATTTTAGATTCGTATTTTTTTTGAATGGTATTTTTGGGTGAGCTTATTTTATATAGTTCGACAGTAATATTAGTGGAATATTTATTTGTCCAAATTTAAATATGTGATAAAAAAGGTGACCTAAATATATCTAAAAATATAGTATTTAAAAAAAAAAGTATTTGATGTGTGGGTTAAATACTTCCCAGCGTAAAACCAGTAAGAGCGTTTTTTTACCTTACTCGTTTTATGTCAGGGGGGTATTTATCCTACATTCAGATTCAAATTATTACTTAGCGTAGTTAGTTAGTAATTGTCCAACCTGCGGTAAGAATTTTGATATTCTTACGGTACCGAAACATTTCCCACAAACTTCGGGATTCGAACTCGAGACCTCAAGCATATAGTAGGCAGAGCTCTTGCCTACTAGACCATTAGGTGGCTCGTTACTTGTTTACTATAATTTATCTATTTTAAGTCACTGCCACCTCATATCACGATTATTTTTTTTTTTTCAAATAAAAATATCAAAAAGAATCAAAACAATCTATAATCAATTACTTCAAATTATCTCAAATTAAATTTACATAAAAAATTATTTATAAAATTTTATTTTTACTCTATTAAAAGTTGTAAATATAATATTAATATAATAATAATAATAATAATAAAATGCTATTATTTCGATAATTATGACACATCAATTTTTGTCCCATTCGAGTTTAATATTGTTTATTTTTTTATTTTTAAATTTATAAATTTTTAATATGAAAATCATAAAAAACTGTTAAATAATTTTATTATTATTTTCATATTTATTTTTTACAGTATTTGGTTTTCTTTTTTCAAATTAATTTTCTATTAAGATTTGAAAAAAAAAATTAATTACAATTAATAATAATTAAAAGAAAAATCAATTCAAATGGGTAAATTTAATTTGAAATATTTATTAATTAATTTTATGATCAAATTTAATATTAATTAGTTGATATAAAATTAAAATTGGTTGTTTTAGTAAATTTAAAATGAATTTTCAATTATAGATAAGATAAAGATAACATATTGTATAGACTATATGTAAGTTTAATGTATACGGGTACATGTATAATTATATAATAAAATTAATTGACATTTATTGTCATGACCTCGAAAAAAAAATAAATTAACTGTTTTGAATTTTTTGATACCGTATAGTATTTTTACCTTTCGTAAAAAATTTGCCAAACTGTTTATTATTGATTTTTAAAATTATAAAACGGCGATGACATATGCTTGTAGTTTGCGTGAATTCAAAAACAAATTTGAACAAATGAAAATTGGCTTATAACAGGGGTGTTATATAATCTATAATTATCGATTTGACTATACTGAGGGAAATTTTTTTCCCATACTGAAAGATTTAAAAAAAGTTTTCATTATGAAGACTGTGAAAGTTTTTTTTTTTTTTTATAGTTTTATAGATACTGTCGATTGCGTGACATGATTTCGGAAAACATAAAGCAGATTTAAATAATTTAAAATGCAATTTAATGCACTTCCAAGTTTGTTTTTTCCTACTTTTGATATAATATTTTTTTTTTTTTCTCTAAATAATAAACATTTTGTTTTCCTATTAAGTAAATTCTGTAACTTTGTGTTGATGTATTAATAATTGTCGTGACACTTATTCAATTTTTAATCTGAAAAAATAATTATCAACAGCCAACTCGGTACATTTGAATTTTTACGTCAATTATTTATTCAATTGAATGTCATTTGTCTTAAAAAAATATTAACATGAATATTTAGCACTTTAAAGTTTTTTTACAAAAAAAAAATGACTGTTTAATATAATTGCATCAAAAAAAAAAAAAAACCAATGTTCTTCTTATGAAC
Source organism: Aphidius gifuensis (assembly GCF_014905175.1). Classification (NCBI taxonomy): domain Eukaryota; kingdom Metazoa; phylum Arthropoda; class Insecta; order Hymenoptera; family Braconidae; genus Aphidius; species Aphidius gifuensis. The sequence continues at coordinate 24,099,001 of NC_057791.1, read as the reverse complement.
GTAATTTATTTATTACAATAAAAAAACACACATTAATATGACTTTTTTTTTTTTAAATTTTACAAAGTTATATAAAGCTTTAATAGAACAATTGATTATGTAATTCGAGAAACACCAGTAGTATTATAATTTTTATGAACAATAGATCTTTTGTAGATTGATGTGTAAATATTTTTTTGATATTCATGTGATTTATTCAAATGATCTTGTGGCGAATAATTTATTAATATTTTATGTATATATATATTTAATAACTTTTTATTTCTGCCCTTCAAGAATGAGAGGAATTTGTGAAAAACGTATTGATGATAAATTACCAGCATTGGCAATTCAATGGGGTGGTATCGCTGATGTTGGATTGGTATCAAAAATTGATGAAAACAATAAAAATTTACAAGTTTTTGGTACAATTAGACAATCAATAGAATCTTGTCTCAATGTGTTTGATGATTTTATGATGAATAATTTAAAATCAACATTTGTAAGTATCATTGTACCAAAAAATGAAAAAATTCATAATAACAATGATAAGGATAAAAAATTAAATATTGTTGATGTTATTTTTAAAACAATGGGTTTTAGCGATATTAAAAAAATGAGAAAACATACAACATTTGTTGAACTTGGTTTAGATTCAATATTATTAACTGAAATTAGAAAAAAATTACAAGAATTTAATGTATTTTTAACACCAAATGATATTTGGAATTTAACATTTGATAAATTATCATCTTTGCAACTGACAATGAACAATATTTCAATTTCAAATTCACTAATAAATATAGATATTTATTTTTTAATAAAGATAGACACTCATTGTTGAACTTGATATAGAAATATTGTTTATTTTTAATTTCATAGATAATAATTTATCAAATGTTAAATTCCAAATATCATTTGGTGTTAAAAATACATTAAATTCTTGTAATTTTTTTCTAATTTCAGTTAATAATATTGAATCTTGACCAAGTTCAACAAATGTTGTATGTTTTCTTATTTTTTTAATATCGCTAAAACCCATTGTTTTAAAAATAACATCAACAATATTTAATTTTTTATCCTTATCATTGTTATTATGAATTTTTTCATTTTTTGAATCAATGATACTTACAAATGTTGATTTTAAATTATTCATCATAAAATCATCAAACACATTGAGACAAGATTCTATTGATTGTCTAATTGTACCAAAAACTTGGAAATTTTTATTGTTTTTATCAATTTTTGATACCAATCCAACATCAGCAATACCACCCCATTGAATTGCTAATGCTGGTAATTTGTCATCAATACGTTTTCAACCAATTCTTTCTATTATTGAATTAGCCATTGAATAATTTGTTGACCAAGCAATTGGATGACTACAAATAATCAATGAAAATACAACAAAATAATTTAACATTGGACACAATTTTCTTGATAATTTATCAAAAATTTTTGTATTCCATTTTTTTGCCGCGATTGTACGTGATAATCTATCTCGAGTATGATTTATCAATTGCTGATCATTCCATTCACCACGATCCAAATGACTTGGTATATCATCAGCATAAATACCATGAATTAATTTCATAAATTCAGTATCCATTAGTCGATTTTCAATCTGTAGATTCATATTGGTTTTAATTTTTTACAAAGAAAAATAAAATTAATAGTGAAAAAATTCTTATTATACTTACATTAGTTGATTGATAATCAACAGCTTCTTCTGTTCTACCAGATATCTTATTTGGTTTTTCACCAGCATCAACAGTTGTTTCATAAGCACACTCCAATAATATACGACACATTGGATCAGTTGCATTTGCTTGATTAGCATTTAAACCAAAATATGATGCATAAAATTTATCAATATCTTTTATTTTTCCACTTCTCATTGGCACACCATTGATATCTTTTAAATAAATTTTGATTTACAACGAAAATTAATTAAATTCTAATCTAATTATATTATATTTTTCATTTGAATAAATTTTTTATATAATTTAAATTAAAAAAAAATATGAAACAATAAAATAATAATTTATATTAAAAAAAAAAAAAACAAACTTACCATTTTTCCAGCGATGACAATCATCAGTTACCATGTCGACTTTACTGAATAAATTATTTTTCAGTTCTTCCATATTGTTACATTCAGGAAATCTTCCAGATATACCCGAAATAACAATTTCATCACCAGGATCAATTGATTTGATAATTGTTGTCTCATGATGTATCGCCATTTCACTTTGAAATATACATTTAACACTGTTGTCAATGTGGCAAACTCAAGACTACTGTGATATTTCGACCTCATTCTTTCAGTTAAATAAAACTGGTGATTATCATTTGCAAACATTAAAATAGTTATATCACGTTGAAAGACAATTTAACAGTCATTTGAAAAAATAATAATGAAATATGTTTATCGTTTGAATATCATTAGTTAATTTATGAGTCTAGTTTTTTTCATTGTTTTGTTTTTCTCTTTGTTGATTTAGTTATGGAAATTTTTATGAATTTACATTTATAGCTGCATTAGTTAACAAATATTTAAAATATTTTTCCATATTAAAAACTCACTGAATAGTATTTATTTTTTCTTCGTCGTTAATAATATACCATTACACGATTAAAAATTATTACAATAATCAATTTAATAATTACAAAATAAATTGAAATATTGAAATTAAATAAAACTAATTAATTAATACGGGTAATTTTTATTTTTAGATTTTTTTTTTTACAACAAATAATAATAAATTTTAAAAATAAATTAAACATTTATTTTTTACTGAAATATATACGCTGATTTTTATTACGTGTATTTATATAATCAGTGAATGAAAATAATGAGATGCTTTTTTAAAAACAAAGATAAAATTATTATTATTTTTTTTTAAACTCATATCTTTCAATGTACTTACTCAAATAAATTTAACTTATAAAAAAATTAATATAAATAATCTTACTTTGTTTATAAAAAAATGATAACAATAAATAAAAAACCATTTGAATTTTGAATTAGTGAGTTATTTAAATTTTTTTTTTTAAACAGTTGCATACATCAAGAAACTTACATATAAAAAAGTTTATAGACATATAGATTTCAAAATAACGAGACATATATCAAGCACATCGTGTGAAAGACATTAATTATTATAAATAATCCGGTACCGCGTAATGATCAACAACTTTACCTATAAAATGATCAAAAAAACAAAATGAAAGACTAATGAAAAATAAATTATAAATATATTTTTAATGTATTAATTGATTGAAAAAAAAATAAAAACCATTTTATAATAATAATCTCTTTAGAATTTTTATAAATGTAAAAAATAAAAAATTAAATTTTGGTAAAAATGAATAATTAATTAGTCATGATAATAATTATTATTGTGCTGTTGAGGGATTTTTTTTTCAAACTATTTTCTTTTTCAGTATTAATTGATAAATATTATCAATATTTTAATATAATTTTTTTTTTTTAATAAACATTAATTTTTGTGCTTGTTGATTTATTCAACAATAAAATATTGCGTAGAGCGTTAGGTGATTGAGTGACCGTCATATGGGTCAAAGTCATTGGCAATTGATATAATGAAAAAAAAAAAAGTTTCAGTTATCGAAAACATTAAGGTGATCGACATTCATGTGAAAGAAAAAAATTATATTTGAATAAACGACATTTAATTACGTGAATTATTTATTCGTAATAATTAAGAGTATTTATTTGACTTTTTATTTGATTTTAATAATTTTTCTAACGATTTTAATTGAAAGATTAAATTCTAAATATATATATCCCGATAATGTTAAATTTTTAAAAATTGATCTTTCTCCAGAACTTTATTTACTATCATGAAAAAATTTAGTAATATTTTGTTTATTTTTTTAAATCTTATACTCTTTTTTTTTTTAATTATTATTATCATTAATTTCTTGTTAATAATAATTTTTTTATTGACACAAACATCTTTTCAATAATATGGCATTAATTTCCAATTGTTTTGTTAATATTTCTTTGCAAAAATTGAAATCCATTTTCAATCGAATTAGGTCAGATTTACATTTCTGAAAAAAAAAAAAAAAAAAAAAATTAACATACTGAAATTTATTTGTAAAAAAAGAATTTTCAAACCTCAATTATTTCAGTATGAGCAAGAAGAATAGAGTCATAATCGAGTGATGTTGATGATGTTGATGATGATACTACTGATGTAGATGTTGGTACTGATTGTGGTGATAACGGTGGTGGTGATGTTGACGCATAATGTATCGTCGATGGTCTCGCATCATTCACTGAACGTTCATGTTGGTATTGATAATCATCAACCTAAATTATAAAATAAAAAAAATTGTTAAATAAAAACTTTCATAAGTATACTTAAATTGTAAACTTATATTATATAGATACACATGTGTAAATATAAATTGTACTTACATCATTTAAGAGATCTTGATAATAATAATTTTGATCTATCATTGCATTCGCGATTTCCCTTTCAATAACTGATTGATTTGAATTGTAAAAGTTACCTGAAAAATACGTTATAATGATTAACAATTAATAATTCATAATTGATAATTATTAATTGATAGTTACCCTGAAGCTTAGGCTGTTGATAGAGTTCGCAAGTGCACGACATTTTATTTGAATTAAACTGTTAAAATAATTTAAAATGTTATTAATTAAATTTTGAATATTGAATTTAGAAAATAATTTTAATTTATAATTTTTCTTTCAATTATTTAACAATTAACAAATGATTTTTTTATTTTTTTTTTTTGATATCTGACTCGTCACAATTGAATAACTGAAACTATAATTATTTTAGATAATAATAAAATGTTTTTGAATATTTTTTTGTTCTTAATTTTTTGTTCACAATCAAATATTTTTTCATTAATTTTATATAATAATAATAAATTGATGTAAAATATTAATTTTGATAAATCATAAAGACAATCACTGAAGATGTTCAAACATCATTTAATTTTAATATTGAAAAAATTAAAAATTAAAAAAAATCACCTCAGTATTCATTTGAAATTTTTATTAGTTTTTCACGAATTCAATTAGATTATTATGAATCAATGATGTGTTTCTGTTTTTTTACAGGTAAAATTTTATAGTATATTCAAGTGAAAAAAAATATGAAAAGTGAAGAGCACTTCTTTACACTTGGAGAATCATCGAATGACTGATGTCCCTCCTTGGTTCAATATGCCCCTGTTGTCATCAAAACAAAGAACTCCAAGAGCCACGCAACCCTTTCTCTTGGATTAAAAATAATATCACTCGTTTAATTTATTATTTAGAGAAAAAAAAAAAAAAGAAAAATTATATCAAAACTAGGAAAAAACAAACTTGGAAGTGCATTAAATTGCTTTTGAATTATTTAAATCTACTTTATGTTTTTCGAAATCATGTCACGCAATTATTATTGACAATTTCTATAAAAGTATAGAAGAAAAAAAAATTCACATTTGTTATTTTTAATAAAACCGCAAACATTTATATACGAAAAAAAAAAAAGTTTTATTTTAAAAGTTTTCAAGCTGATTGTTTATGTATAATTGTCCTATAGTTCCGTCAAAAAATTCAAAGATATCTAAAAATATAATCATCATTATAAATTAAAATTATATTAAGAAAAAAAAAAAACAAGAAAATAAATGATTAAATTGATCAGATGAAATTAGTAACGTCTGAAATAAGATACCACTTGAACTCGAAGAGGATTATTTGCCATGGTCGTTTGCCAGGAAGAACATCAACGAAGCGTAACGTAAAAGCTTTCAGCTTCTAGACCACATTCTCTCTATTCTCTGAGAGATAAAATTTCTGACAGTGTTCGAATTAATTCACCTTAAACATCTCAATACAATTGTTTCAAATTTATATTAATTAATATTTTATTTTTCAACAAGAATAATTATTATATAATTTAAATAAATATACTATTTATCTCGTCGAAAAAAAAAATTCAAAAAAAAAAATAAAACGACAAAATAAAAGATTTAAAATATAATAATAAATGTTGTAATGAAAATCTTTAAGTAGGTATAAATATAGATTAAAATATTTATGTTGATATCAGTGTATCTAAATGTTTATTGAACGATTCAGTTTTCTATAGTCTATTATCAAAAAAAAAATATACATAATCGAAGGAGAATAAAATTGGAATATAGTGAAAAATAAATGATATGTTTTTTCTTATTCCTAAGGGATATATTTTCAAATATAAGATAACTTTATTTTTCATTCATGAACTCAATCATTTGAAAATTTTATAAAAACATTTTAAGACGAAAAAAAAATACTCTCTGATATATTTTTTAACAATTTTTTTGACCTCTGAATTGTTTAAATATTTTTATTTTTCTATGGAGTTTCATATTATGAGTCATTTATGACTATTTCATTGAAATTATTTGATTAAAAATAAAAAAAATTCGTGCAAAATGAAATGATATGTTAAAAATTCAAAAAAAAAAAAAATAATTAAATTTAATAGTTGAATGTTTTTAAATGTTTAAACACTGAAGATCAAATTAGTTTGTATCAACCAATTGCAATAATAGCCTGGAAACACATGTGAAAGTTATAAATTTGTCGTATCTCATTCGAGGTTTAATAACGCAAAACGATTAAATTTTCACATGACTGTTTAATACACATATTTATATAGCTATGTTGAACTAATACATATGTTCAACACAGAAAATTTTGTGCTAAATGAAAATTTAAAAATTTGAAATAAAAATAAATAATGAAAAAAGAGAAAAATGGCATTTGTAATAAATTTCAAGTAAAAAAAAAATAAAAATTCTGTTGCATTGGTAAAAATCAATTTTCCATACTCCCATATGGCTATTTGACAATACTCTCCAAATTACCATATTCAATTTAATGTCATATGGATGAAAAAAATTTAGAACCAGTAAGAATAAATTACAAAAATTATATATTTAAAATTTTTTTTTTCTTTTTCAATTTGATGTTTTTTTTTTTTTTTAAATATGCGCTTTGTTAATAATCAAAAAAGCTTCAGCTTTTATTTAGATAACTGGTTTATAAATTTACTGTTATCGAGAAAAAAAAATAAAAATGTATGATAGAGGGGCTTATGTCCAAGGTGTTAAAATAAAAAAGCTCATGTTTACACAGGTAAGCTTTTTTTGTTATTGCCATTTTTTTTTTTTACTAATCAAAAAAGGCTTTAATTTTATTTAAATTTTATCAAGATTTGAATAAAATTAAAGATTATTAAAATAAAAAAAAAGCTCAATCATTGAAAGCCAAGCTTTTTTGTTATTAAAAAATCGAAAAAAACCTAAAAAATTTGAGTTATTTTTATTTATTAATTTTTTTTTACAATTTAAAATTGGACATAAGCTTTTTTAATTATAATTTATGAATTTTGAAAAAAGCTCTGTTGTTAGTTAAGCGAAGATCATATTTGAAATAATATAAATCACACATACACACACATGCAAGCTGATGACTTATTTTCAAACAATTCCATTTTTTTTTTTTTTGTGTTCATATAAAGTTGAAGTTACAGGCAAATAAAATAGAATAAAAAAGAGTAAAAAAAAATAATTTATATATATATATTAAAAGTTTAGAGTGGAAAAGAAATAGAGTTTCTATACGACAAAAGTTTATTTATTTTTTTTATTTTGTCGAGATGGAAGAGATCAGTTTTCAGGCTTCTTTAATTCGAAGTAAAAACATTAATTCTTAAATTCTTTGTTTTATTGTTGAAAGTTTTTTAAGGTGATAAAATGAAGTGATAATACATATTTATATCTATAGTTTTAACTTGAAAAAAAAAATAAAATGAAATTATTAAAATAAAGTAAAGAAAAAAATTAAAAATTAAAAAATCTGTGATTGATAAATACCTATGTTGTTTATAGATTTTTTTTTCCAAATAATATGTTATGCTATTTAAATATCCCAGGGGATGGTTTTTTTTTTTTTTTTTTATTCAATTAATTCATTTATTTATTTATCAAGGAAAATTGTTGTTATGTGTGTGTCATTTGTCTTCGACATGTCAACGTCGAGTGTCCGGCTTGTATACACTTATCCTTTTGACACAATTTCCTATATACTTGTATATGGATAGATATATATTGTATATATATATGACACATATATTTACAAAGAGGATGAGGCAGTTAACGGACCATTCTAACAATACATGCTTGTGATAAACGCGCAAGATGGAACGAACAAAATGATGGATTGTACAATTTATAGATTGTTTCACATCACAAACACCCTCTCATCACAATTTACATGTTTAATTTGTAATTGATACACATTTACTCATTAAATTTATATTTTTTATATTTAAAAAAATAAATAAATATATAGCTTTTAATAATGAATTTTTATTAGCATTATTTATATGACAAAAAATTATTTTATATATTTTCTAAAACTAATAAATGAAATTCGAATTTCAGTGGAGACAATTATATACGATTTTGTTGAAAAAAAAAATTTAATAACTTGACCTGTCCACAGCAAAAACGAACTTCTAAGTTTGTCTCTCTTTTATCTTTGTTTGTTAATTTTTTTGGAGTAAATTTATATAGAAAATTGAGATTAACAATCCCTCTAAATTATTAAAAATTTTAATATTTTGTTTGACAAAAAATTATTTAAATGACAAAAAATTATTTATATGAAGAAAAATTATTTATTTTTTCTAAAACTAATAAAGGAAATTCAAATTTCAGTGGAGACAATTAACTAAAATTTTGTCGACAAAAAACATTTAATAACTTGACCTGTCCACAGCAAAAACGCTTCGAAGTTCGTCTCTCTCTTTCTTTTATCTTTGTTTGTTTCTTTTTTTGAAGTAAATTGATATAGAAAGTTGAGGTTAACAATTCCTCTAAATTATTAAATTAAATATATTAAATATATATATATATATATATACATATTAAAAAATTATTGCATTTTTATTTCCAAATTTCAAAATTGCATAATTGAATAAAAATAAAATTCTTATTTAATAAAATTATGGTAAATAAATTTTTAATTAATAATTTAAATAATTTATACAACATAATAAATTTTTATTATTAAATTAAATTGCATTGCATAAATTTTGAAACAAGCTATAATCATTTTAATAATATTCGTGTCTTAGAGTTTCCCTCACGATCATTTTCAATTGATCCAACTTGACCGAAACTTTGAATTGAAACTAAACCATTTATACAAAGTTTTGACTATTGAAAAGTAATCTACAACTATGTTGATTTAGTGAGCTAACATAATACTACAACGCTATCTTTATTTTTCTAAGAATAAAAAAATATAAAATTAACAAAAAGAAACAACATATCGAAAGAAAAATATTTAAGATTAATTTTTTTTCTTTTGTATTTTAATATTATATAAATTTTCTTGTAGCTTAAATTTCTTATTCTTCTTTTTGTTTTATTTTTTATTATTTTTAGCTCTTGTGTTTGTCGTGTACATATCGCTAAAGTTACAGTAAATTCACTTAGTCTTTGTTTACACAATTATAATATGTGCACACTGAGAAAAAAAAATAACAATTTTTACAACTAAAATCAAATAAAAATTACTGTGCTGCGTAGTAAAGGCCGGGTATTTTGTAAGTTTAACATATATTACAATGGGAACAATAATTTTTACCCTTCGTGCCATTTAATTTTTTGTATTTCGAATGGACAAAAAATTACTACATACCAAACACAGTAATTTTATACAAACTAAAAATATAGTGTCGATAAGTAAGATTTGATGTATTACCAACAATTTTTATTATTTGAATTAATAAAAATTCAAATATTATTATACTTAAGAAAAATAAATGAAAGGAAATTAAATAACGATAATTCAAAATAAAATTTTATTTTAATGTATTTTTTATATCCAATTTTAACAATAAATTCTGTATTTAGAAATTGTTTTGTGTTATATATATTTAACTTATAATTATATATTTATTCAAATCTAATTTTTCCTGACAAAATTTTTTATTAACTTCATAATGTAGGTGTGTTCATTTTGAAAATACAGTTAATATTTTTTTTATAAAATAATTTTGTTATTGGATGTTTCCATTAAAATATTGTTTATAATATATAAAATTGAGACCATCCTCACTGCTATCAAAATTACGATAAACAAATGAAACTGCACACAAATTATGAAAAACACTTCCATTTCACTAGTGATATCTATAAATAATTAGCAGTAAAAGTATTACTCAAATTAAGTCAAAAGTAGATTTTTTAATAACTGCACTTTTATTCACTTGAATTAATTAATATCAATATTTATGTATAATTACGGAGTACGTTAAAAATTGGACGTACAAATACCTAAATAATGCGTCTCACAATAACAAAAGCAAAAAGCCTGACGATAATTATCGAACAGCGCCGAAGATTACCGAGGTTGAATTTGCAACTGCAGAGTAATGTTTAGTGTTCAGCACAATAAAAAATTATCAAAAGTTCAGTATTTTATTTGAATAAAACTGTAATAATTGTATTAAGAAAACATCAATATTTGTTATACCAATAAATTACCTGGCATATCCCAATTTTTTACTGTGCTGCAAAGTAATTTATATAATCTAAACAATAATTTTATATATCAGGAAAAAAAACCCCAAAATCGAGTTTTACCCGACGATTACCCTGCTAGCATAGTAAAAATTGTTATTTTTTTTTCTCAGTGCAATAGTTTGCACAATGATGATCACGAATACGTGGAATATTTACTTTTAATTGGGTCACAATAAATATTATACAAAATATTATACTTGTCATTACTTTACAAATAAAAATTACAGTAGAAAATTAAAATTTAGGGGTGTGCGAATATTCGAAAATTCGAATAATTCGTATCGAATACGAATCGAATTATTCGAATTTTCGAATAGTCGAATAGCTACGAATAATTCGACTATTCGCCATTATACGAATATTCGAAAATTCGAATAATTCGAAAAATGACGAATAGTCGAATAGTAACGAATAATTCGACTATTCGACTATTCGACTCTATGTTTTTAATTTTTCAAATAAAAATGATTTAATGCATTTAAAAATTGTTCCAAATGGAAGATAATAATTATTGTAAGAATATTGAACCCAAACATGAGATAATTTTTTTATTTATATTATTTTAATGAATTTATTAGGTATGTAAAATTAGCACATACATTGTAGCACAATCAAACTGGACTATATCAAAAATTACGTGCGGATTATGTGCGTTTTTTGTGGAATCCGCAATTTTGTGCGTTTTTTTTTCCTTTTTTAAAAAGTTGTGCTAGCTTTCACTGTAAGCTACAGCAAAACTTTTTTATTAATGATCTGATCTTGATGAAGTTAGGCCCAAAATTACGTGCGAATTATGTGTTATTCATGTGCGAATAAATCATTAGAAAAAATTTTTTTATTTTCATTTTTTATAACAAATTCAATTTTGTTATTATTGGAAAGACCTAGGTTTAACTTTTTTAATAATATCCTTATTCTCATGAAATTAAATTTTGTGTTATGTTCAAATAAGTAAACTTATAAATATCTAAGAAATAACACCGAAATAAAAAATAAATGAAAAAAATTCTTCTTTGTGCACATAGTATCAATAAGATATTTAATATTATTTTAAAACTGTAATACTTCATGTTAAATTATTGTAAGAGATTATTGTATAAGAAAAATTATATTTTGAAAACAATTTATAACACTAGAAAATAAATATATATGAGTTTATCATAAAAATGACTGAAATTCTTAAATAATTTGTTGCATGTCGTTTTAGCTCTTATTGAGGTTTCAGTTGCAAAAAATTGGATTTGCACTGAATAATTGAGAATTATTTATAAGTTTATTTAAGATAACACGAAATTTAATTTCATCGAGATCAGATTATTATTAAAAAGTTATTATAAACAATTAAAAAAATGTCTTCTAATTTACATAAATAATTATAACATAATTGGCACGTAATTTTGGGCCTACTTATCAAGAATCAATCATTATATATTCTGCTTAGCTTTCATTTGTCAATTATTAAAAATGTTATTAAAATTAAAAAAAATTTCTTAAATTTATTTATTCGCACATAAATCCCACATAATTCGCACATAATTTTAGGCCTAACTTCATCAAGATCAATCATTTATAAAAAGTTTTGCTATAGCACAGTGAAAGCTAGCACAACTCTTTAAAAGGAAAAAAACGCACAAAATTGCGGATTCCGCACAAAAACGCCAATCCGCACGTAATATATAGTCCAGTTTGATTGTGCTACAAATGTATGTAACTAACACATACCTAATAAAATTCATTAAAATATAAATAAAAAAATTATCTCATGTTTGGGTTCAATATTGTAACAATAATTATTATCTTCCATTTGGAACAATTTTTAAATGCATTAAATCATTTTTATTCGAAAAATTAAAAACATAGAGTCGAATAGTCGAATTATTCGTTACTATTCGTTACTATTCGACTATTCGTCATTATTCGAATTATTCGAGTTTTCGAATATTCGTATAATGTCGAATAGTCGAATTATTCGTAGCTATTCGACTATTCGAAAATTCGAATAATTCGATTCGATTTTCGAATCGAATAGTACTATTCGATTCGATTCGATTCGAAGACTATTCGCACACCCCTATTAAAATTACTATAAAGTAAATTAAAAATATTCAAAAAGATTCAAAAGAAATTAAATTTGATTTATAAAAATTCATATTTTTTATGTTAATAAATTATTAAATAAAAAAGTAAATCAAAGGCTTTGAATATTGTATGAAAAAAATTTGAGAAAAAGAATATAAAAAACAAAAATAATAATAATAAATGGGATATTTTAAAAAAATATAGAAAAAAAAAAAAATTGATATTCTCTGGATGGTAGAAGAGAGAACAATCGAATTTTGCAAACTAAAATCACGGGTCAAGGCCCACGGCAAATTTTCCTTTATACTATATATCTTTTCAATGCTTTTATATATAAATTGTGATTCGATTTTGTGTCGGGTTTCATTGGGGTTAACCACCCTCGTGGACTTCCAATTATCTCCCTACTTTTATAATCAAACTGTTCGCCTTTTTGCTCAATTTATAAAAAATTTAATGGCCATTTATTTATTTATAATATTAAATAAATAATAATCATTTATATTTAAAAAAAAATTAAGAATTTTATTTTTATTATCACAATTTTCTTTTTGGTTAAATGTGCTATTACATATTAATGAAAATTAATATGAAAAATTAAAAAGACAAATTATTATTAGATAAAGCAAATTAAGTTAAATATTTTTTACTTTATTATTATTTTTATATTATCGTAAATTTTATATATCAAATATAAATCAGCAATATACTTTAAAATATGTATTTTTTTTTTTTTTTTTTTTGATGATTGTGCTGTTTAAAATTTTTTCTTCATTTAAAGTTCAATCGTTCAGCAAAAACGATATATTTCTTTTTTTTTTTTTTTCAATTTTTATTTTATATACTCAATATGCTGTAAAAATAAAATTAACAAAGGAAAAAAGTTTTTAAAAGTATTTTTTTTTTTATTATAAACTTAAATCCTCAAATCAAGTTTTTTTTTTTTTGGTATATTTTTTAATTTATTTAATTTTACGGTTAATACACCGTGTTTTTATATATATTTTTTGGCTGGTTATATAATAGTTTCAATAATAATAATAAATAACCAAAAAAGCAGTGATAAAATTTTTTAGAGTAAAGTTTTAATCAAGTTTTAAGAATTAGTAAAATATACGAGCGACATATCAAAAAATTTATCTCTTTTTTCTTTTTAACTTTATCATGATTTTTCATGTATTTTATTCAATTTTTTTATTATTGTTTTTTTTTTTGCATTTTGTTTCGGGTATATACTATTTTTCCAAGTATTTTACTCGACTGTTTATGCACATATATATTTATAAATGTATACAGAGTGTGTTACTTTTGGCGCAAAATAATAATAGTCATCGAATTGACTTGAACATTTGTAACTGTACATTATTGATTTTCAAGTTTCAAGATAATTTATAAATACACGATTGAAAATTTTCCGAGTAAAAATGAAAACAAATCAATAAATTTGATAAATAAAAATTTTATACAAATGAAATTTCATTCAACAAAATTTCTTGTAGATAAATTTTATTTATTTATTTGATTAGCTGATTTAAATAATTAAATAAACATTGTTTATAATTTTTTCTCAAAAGATAATTTGTAACGTGGCATTTCTGCTCGTTACCTTCTCGGACTAGTTATCAAGAATATTATTTGGTTTATATATTAATTTATCTCAAAACACAAAACTAACCAAACTCAAAATCCAAAATAACCAACTATTATTATTAACTGTTAAAATCATGACGTTTTCAATTCGCCCTAAAACTCGAAAAAGGCTTAGTCTAAAATCATGAGTTTTCAATTCGCCCTAAAACTCGAAAAAGGCTTAACACATTCATACCCAAAAATACCAAATAGCAACAAATAACCCAACAACCCAAATATACAACAAAATAACCAAATAACCGTTGACAACTAGCCTAGAGGGAAGCTAGACTCGCTCAGTGTGCTGGTTGTGGTAGAAGGGCCGGATAAAGTTACAAGAAAAATAATTACAGTCAAATCAAAATAATCAACAATAACACATTATTATTTTATACTCAAAACCAAAACGTATTATTTATTTATCCAAACTTAATCTTAAATCCAAAATACAAATTAGTCTCAAAGTCCAAAACATCAGAGTCTCAATATTCCAAAACGTACAACATAACACTCACTGACCTTGAATTTAATTTATTAACTAAATAAACAAAGGGACCGCGTTTCTAACAAAATTAATTAAACTAAATCAACAAATGAAAATGTATGCTTGACGTTGTCAGTGATTAACACAACAACGCCCCAAAACTAACCACAAAATCCACGTGTCCGCTGAGTATCCTAGACACATGAGTACCTACATAACGTAAAGGCTGATCTCTCGGAACATGTGTTTCTTACCACGTCCCACAGCCAAGAGTGAGTTCAGCAAGATATTTCAGAGCAGCTCGGATCTACCAAGCTGTCCCCACTCCCACTCCTCTCTCTATCTTGGTAAAAAGGGAAAAATATAATGAACGATAATAATAATAATATACAAAAAAATATAAAATAAAATATAAAAACGAAGTCGTTGGTTGGAGTTTTCCGTTGATTCTTGATCAGCCTATAAGGCAGCGAGAATCGCTACAGCCTCCTCCCCAGACTCCTCCAACGACGACGACATCCTTCTCTCATCTCTTGTCAAGTCTTTGGTCCAGTTGATTCTTGCTCCTGAGATTCCTGAAACAATATCTAAAACAACTAGGACATGGTACGGAATAGTATGAAAGTCTTTATCAATATGGCTCTGGTAAGGATCAACCTCGACCAGCTCCACATTCCTATGAATAATATAAGAAAAGCGGAAAAGCACAGTTGCAATGTGGTTCGGTTCCTGGGCATCCAGGTGCCGAATCAGATTGAACAAAGGTAGTAACTGGAGGTCCAGATCTTGATAGTTGAGTAGCCATACTGACAAGAGCGTTTAATACATGTCAAAAGTATTTCTCTCGGAGTTAAGATTCTATGATCTAACACAGAACTCCGGGGTACTTTACTAGTCAATTTTGCCGGGGTTAACTCTACCAACTGAGGCTCAGGCACCAGGTCCGTGAGACTCAACTGTCGTTTCCCGAATTACAAAATGGACAGGAAGCTAATGTTACGCCAGATCTTCTACAGCGGTAACAAAACCGACGACGTGGTTCTTGACAATCGCGGTGAATATGACCACGAGAATCACAGTTCCAGCATTCTATCCCAAAACCGCCGGATCTACCAGGGCGTTCAAGCTGAGAATCGAAACCTGGAACTGGGGATGAATCACGATTAACATCGAGGCAATGGTACTTGACCTTGGTGGTGAATACTGAGTAGCCTGTTCCATCTTTGTTGATACTTTTGATGATTCCACCCAATCATGATTTCTTTCGATCTCTTGATGAAGTGAGTAAAGCTTGAGATCTTCCTCGAGTCTGTGGTTACAGTTACTCTGTAGACTCTATTCTTCTCTTTTTCGTACCTCATTTTGCTTTGTGCGATGGACGGGGTTGAGTAAAAGTAACAGTGCGTGATGTAGAAATTAGAAACCCGGACACAATGAAAGTTCTGGTCTCGGAGGCGGACGACGGGTCTGAGCGATCTGTGTGATCCTTTCCTGTCGTATTGCCTCAGCCTCCACAGCTTTCATT
Organism: Aphidius gifuensis; assembly: GCF_014905175.1. Taxonomy (NCBI): domain Eukaryota; kingdom Metazoa; phylum Arthropoda; class Insecta; order Hymenoptera; family Braconidae; genus Aphidius; species Aphidius gifuensis. The sequence continues at coordinate 24,082,661 of NC_057791.1, read as the reverse complement.
GTTGGACACGTACGAGCCGAAATTAATCGTTGGAACGAGGGCAACAAATTCCGAATCGTATAGATAACACGCTCGCTTTCTGGCCAAGGTGGATCGGTACGTTGGAATAAACCTCGCATACATGAAATGTAACTTCGAATAGATTCACTAGAACCTTGAGTCCGTCTATCGATTTCTTCTCTCAGAGCACGTTGGTAGTCTGGATCTGCGAAGCTATCCCGAGCAAGCTCCCGGATTAGGCAACTCTTCGAGATGTGTCATGAACCATGTCGAAGCAGGGCCACGAAGAAGAGAAACCGTGAGGAAGGCACTTACTTTCGGCAAGAATTCTTCCACATCTTCTCCTGATTTACCAGTAAATTGAAGGTGGCAATCTAAGAGAATCCTAATCATTCGGTTCTGACGACGGGTTTCTGGTTCTGAAATTCGAAGGTCTTCCATTGATGGAATGATTACTTGGCGACGTGGAGCACCTCGGTATTCCAAGTCGTAATCAGGATTACCCTGATGACCTGAGCTAACCTGTTGATGCTCTAACGGTTGGCGACGAACATAAGCATCAGAATCTCGCTGATCATACGCGGCGGTGGCTCCACATATTCAATTCGTATTCATGATATTCCTGACGTCTTGGAACATATGATTGTGCCGGGAGACAACGTAAACGCGCTCCAGAATCTCGTTGATTACCCAACAAAATTCTGTTCTTTTGATGACGAGAATTTACGTATTCCAAATCGTCTTTAGGATCAACCTGACGTCTTGGAACATTTTGTGTTGCCTCAGGGAGATGAATAGAGTTAGCGCCAATTACCTGGTGGTTATCCACCTGTGTTTTGGTCTTTTGCCGACGCAGTGGTTCGTGACGATCTAGGTCATCATCAGGATCAACCCGACGACTTGATAGATCACCACGCGAGGGTATAAGTGAGTTGACCCTACTACGAAGGACTGGACCTTCATGATCTCGCAATAGATCATCTAAACGCGGCAATGTTCTTACTGGTGGTTTTTCTTTTAAAACTTTGGTGCTCTTGGTGGATCCTTTAGCCAGGGGTGGATTAGATCCGCCACCTGAAGGACCAAGACCCAAATTTTCAACACGCGGCATGGTCAATGGAAATTGACCTGTTGGTGTGGTGACACGTTGATTTAAAATTGACGGAGAGTCTACCGAATAATTAATATCCCTAGAAACATCATCACTTCCAAATAGATCTCCTATATTTCCCAAAGAAGAGAGAAAAGAGTCTGGACGAGATGGAGGTCGACTAGAACCACCAGCTGCCTGATCCTCTGGTGATGCCTGTGTTAAGGTAACCACTGGAGCATCAGTACTAACCAAAGACTCAGTTGCTAGATTTCCGTTTAACCCGGTAGTAGAGCTAGCCGCACTTATTGATATTGAGGGGTTCCGCGGTGGCCTACCTCGCCTTTTAACAACTACTGCACTATCCGACATGTTGACTGATCAAACAACAACAAGTGGGTTAAAGTACAATGAAAGAGGCACGAGGTGGTTCCAAGTAGAATTTACGTCTGTGATTAACGGACGATTTATGCTCTGATCTGTACAAAGCAACGTACGGTTATTGTTTAAATAATTAGTGTTTTTATTCTGGATCAACCAAAACGACAAATTATTCAGACAATCAACTAGCTGATTAGGTCCTGAGTCGGCCAAGACACTACTCAATTATTTTGCTTAACCAAGAGTACCAACGATGGATTAATCTATTTATTATTCTTGAGTTCAGCCACGAACAATAAAGAATTTATTTGGCCGGTAACACGATGGAGACTAGCTTATTTAATTTATCTGACTAATTGATTTTATTCCTGAGTACCAAGAACAATAATCAATCGATCCCAATTACTACACAATGAAGATACGATAGTATAAACGAATTAATTAGTTTATTTTAGTCTCCGTTGATCTTTAACAATCAATCCACACAACTAACGAGAAAAACTAAATTATTTAAATAAGTAAAATGGTCTGTTTATCCCTGAGTCAGCCAGGGACCAACAATCTATTTTATCTAGACAATTTAACTACTACATTAACTGATTCAACAATTTGATTTACTTTTTAAATGAAAGCAAACAGTCGAAAATTATTTTAAACAATATGAATTAGTCCAACAAAAAAAAACAATTAGCACTGTTGCTATCCAAACTATTTAGACAAAGCAAGATGACGCAATCGGATCCCGACAAGTAACACAAAGGAGAGCCTGAGTGTCACCTGATTTTGAGACAGACTGCGATATAGTAATATAGTGAGAGAGAGAGAGAGAGAGAGAGAGAGCACGCCCGACACGGGTCTTGCCAGACAACAGGCGTTTTTTTTGGCACGTTAACAATGAGTTTAATAATTATTAAACAATTATTTTATAATACACACAATATTAATTTTTATTCTAATATATTATTACACACGCAAATAAAAAAATCGGCGACGACTGTCACCAGGTATATTTTATTTTATTCGGCCTCGTGAGCATCCACAAGGTCTTTTGAAATTAACTATTCTACACAAACTCACTAAATTATATTCCTACAAATAACGATTTTAATTTATTAATTAATAAAATAATATAATAAAATAAAGGTATATTATTTTATCTGTGGACTTCGTGAGCAACCACAAAGTCACACAAAACCAGTAATCAAAATAAATTCAGTTACCTTATTTTATTTGTAGCTTAACAACATATAACCCTCAATAAACCAAATGCACTGATTTTTCATACATCAATTATTCATTCAAACACTTTAAAACGCAGTTTTAATAATGATGCAACGGCAGCTGTCAAAAACCTAGCATGACGGTGTAGCAGCATAGAACGCTCGAAGTAAAGTGAAGCTAACCGGTTGTACACCCGGCGACGAATCTCTCGGCGTCTCTACACACACACATATACAAACTTGTATATGCGAAGTCACTAGCGACAACTACACAGCATGGCTGACAACCACACGAGCACTTGAACATTTTAATGTACTTTTTCAGTGCCTTTAGGGTTTACAAAGTTTTTATATATTGTTTTGCTTAATTAAAAATACTATTTGATTAATATCGCGTTATCTACAATTCACTAAGTAATTAAGCGGAGTTGTCAATAAATATTGCGCGAAAATAACTATTAATATCGCACCTATTAAATAATCAAAGTTGTAAATAACGGAGTTGTTAAACAAACAAGTATCAGTTAATATCGCGTTTTCTAGAATTAACTAATTGATTAGACGGAGTTGTTAATGGGTAGTCGCTCGTTACCTAGCCAATAAATAATGAACTTATCGAAAACGGAGTTGTTAACTATTAAAACTTGCTTTTAAAATTTTTCTTGATAACGAGTCCCTGTTTGGGCGCCATTTGTAACGTGGCATTTCTGCTCGTTACCTTCTCGGACTAATTATCAAGAATGTTATTTGGTTTATATATTAATTTATCTCAAAACAGAAAACTAACCAAACTCAAAATCCAAAATAACCAACTATTATTATTAACTGTTAAAATCATGACGTTTTCAATTCGCCCTAAAACTCGAAAAAGGCTTAGTCTAAAATCATGAGTTTTCAATTCGCCCTAAAACTCGAAAAAGGCTTAACACATTCATACCCAAAAATACCAAATAGCAACAAATAACCCAACAACCCAAATATACAACAAAATAACCAAATAACCGTTGACAACTAGCCTAGAGGGAAGCTAGACTCGCTCAGTGTGCTGGTTGTGGTAGAAGGGCCGGATAAAGTTACAAGAAAAATAATTACAGTCAAATCAAAATAATCAACAATAACACATTATTATTTTATACTCAAAAACCAAAACGTATTATTTATTTAACCAAAACTTAATCTTAAATCCAAAATACAAAAACGTAGTCTCAAAGTCCAAAACATAATCAGAGTCTCAATATTCCAAAACGTACAACATAACTTACTCGCGACCTTGAATTTAATTTATTAACTAAATAAACAAAGGGACCGCGTTTCTAACAAAATTAATTAGACTAAATTAACAAATGAAAAATGTATGCTTGACGTTGTCCCGTGATTAACACAGACAACGCCCCAAAACTAACCTACCAAAGCCACGTGTCCGCTGAGTATCCAGCTAGACACATGAGTACCCTACATAACGTAAAACCAAGAGCTGATCTCGAAACGTGTGTTTCTTACCACGTCCCACAGCCAAGAGAGTGAGTTCAGCCCAAGATATTTCGGAGCAGCTCGGATCTCCCCACTCCAAACCATCCTCTCTCTATCTTGGTGAAAAAGGGGGAAAAATATAATGAACGATAATAATAATAATATACAAAAAGAAATATAAAATAAAATATAAAAACGAAGTCGTTGGTTGGAGGATTTCCGTTGGATCGGTCTTGATCAGCCTATAAGGCAGCGAGAATCGCTACAAATTATATTCTTTTTTAGATTTTTAAAATGATATTTTTCCCAGTTTATTATTTGCTCAATGAATTCATTTTGCAAGTGATATTATACTGAAATAGATATTCTGTTTTGCGACAGTAGTCAAGCGAATATTATTGAACTTGCAGTACTGGCATAAATTACAAGTCTCTCATCAGAAACATACATCTGGATTAATAATTTAAACCCAACGAACGAGAAAATTTACATCTATAAATAACAAATCAATTCACTAATAAGATGAAACTATATAAAATTATTAAATATAGTTGTAAATATCATTTCACACTTAAAATTGGCAAGTACTATTTTCAGTTTGACTACAGACATTTATAATTTTATGCTAAAAATTTGTAAATTTTTTCAGATAAAATTATGGAATATATATAACTCAAAAACGAATAAAAAATTGAATCAATTTTTTTATTTATTTGCCAATTATTCCTTAATCATACACGTGAAATAAAAAATAAAAAAAAATGCTCCTGACGTCTGACTTTTGCTGCTTGACTTGTACTACTGAAATATCAGTAAATTTTTTAAATTTTTTCTCAAATAAATTTACCAAAAATAATTAAAAATTTTAATAAAACAATGAACTAATTATTTTAGTATTACCAAATAATTTTTTATCAATTCTAAATGTAAAATAAAAAGAAATCAGGTTTACGCCTGACCTCGTTATTGACTTGTACTACTGAGATATTTATTACCACGAAAATCAAGAGCTTTTTACATGATTTCATTAAATTTTTCAAAAAAACTGCCAAGGACCATTAAACAGCATTATATAGTCTTCCAACTTTTATTATAAAAATATTTTTATAAAAAAAAAAGTACTATCTCAATTAAAAATAGAAAAAAACTTTAAATTTTCAAAAAAGCAAGGCTTATATTTTTTTTTCTTCTTACAAATCATTATATTATTTCCAGAAAAGAAAAAAATAATAATAATAAAACAAGGCCAATTCAAATAATGCAAATTGAATGAAAAAAAAAAAAATACAAAAGAAGGTTAAAAAAAAAAGAAGAAAATACTCCTCGCTATTCCTCAAAAACTTATGACCTTTGAAAATTAATTTTATTTTTTTCTATTTTTTCGTTTAGTTTAAAACCAAAAAAAGAATAAAAAAAAAATGAATTTATAAACAAATGTATGCGTGGATATACCGAATGGTTAATTCAGCGTTAAATTGAACAAAAGTTGGTAGCTTTTGTATGAGATAAAAAATAAAAAGATCAAGTTTATATTTGTTTATTTGCAAGTGTGTGTGTGTGTTTGTATGAGTATAGAATATGTAGAGAAAAGTAAATTTTTTCTGGTCGGTGGTTTCGATTATCGTGTTAGATGTGTAGTATACACCAAACTACCAAAGTGCATACACACAAATACACTTTTTATATTTATATATTTTTAAAATTGTAACAATACAAATTCTGGTTAAGTCATTGTGGCACTGTTGCTTCTACTTTGTTTCACTTGACATGATAATACAGTCGCGATATTTGTTTCTATTAAAAGTGCATGTATATATGTACATCAAGAATTAGAAAATTAAAGACTTAAATACGTTTGTGTGGCCTGCAATACCACAGAGAATAACGAGACAAATAAACAAACTATAATATGCTCAGTTTTTTTTTTTTTTTCAGTAAAAAAAATACAGGTAAACAAGTAAAATAAATTAAAAAAAAAAACCAGAAGACAATGGCTAAAGTAAAAAAGATATAAAATTTAAGATTAAAATTTAATTCAATTGAGTTGTGTTTTTTTAAATATTTTTTTTGTTATTTTTTATATATAAAAATTAATTTCAACATTGCTAGATATTTTTTTTTAAATTCATTTTAGTGTTTAATATATTTTTTAGATGTGTAAATAAATTTTTTTATACTTTTTATTATTTTTTAATCTTTTAAAATATAAAATATTGAATTTTTTTTTATTTTATATTTTGTAGTAATTTTATTTTGGATGAATGTAGAACAAGAGATGAGGGGAAAATAATAAAAATATGTTATTGTTGAAATTTAAAGAAGAAAATAAAAGAGTTTTGTCAGCTTGGGCAGAATATATTCTTCATTTTAAAAGATGGTCGTTATTATTGCTGGAGGCATGACCTAGAGAATTTAGAAGACAATTTTATTTCTTGCTTTGATGAATGTTAAATTTTTCCAGTGACAATATTTAGATTCATTGGAATGTACATACAAATTACTTGTGACAAGTGTGATTTTAAACTTGAATTTTTCTTTTTTATCTTTTATAATTCTTTTTACTTGAATACCAAATACTTTTTATCTTGTAAATTAAATTTTACACCTTGTTTTTTCTTTTTTCTATTGTCTTTGTATCTTTTTAATTTATCGTATTTGATTTGATGTTTTTTTTTTAGTGAATATTGATCAGTTGAATTTTAAATTATTTCCCTTATTTTAAATTCACAAAAAATTTATTAATTTTTCTTTTCAAAATTATTTAATTCCATATGAAAAAAAAATATTTATATTTATATTTATTTTTTTCTATTTTTTATTTAATATAATTTTCATGATTAAAATTTAAAAAAAAAAGTATTTTTTCATTTCTAAATGTTTAAATATAATTTTCCATAAAATAAAGATAAAAAAAAAAATTTGTAAATAATTTATTTATTTTTATTTTCAACAAAGTAAATTTTTAAGCACGAGATCACTTTACTGTAATTTCAACAGACATTTTTAATACTGACCAGATGTGCATTTCGTTGGCAGCCACAAAGCCTTTTTCTCTATATATCTAAAAATATAAAAATATAAAAAATTAAAAAATAAAAATAAAAAACATCCCCATTTTGCAAGTGTACTGCTGAGTTGGAATGAGAAAACTCTACACTTAACGCATGCCATCGTCAAGGGGGTTACTTTCTCAAACCACATGAGAATTTACTCGTTCAACACTCTCTCCACACTTTCTGTTGAAAATTATTTTTTATTCTCTTATTTTTTCTAAATACCACCCTCAGTTTTATAAACTTGTATTTATTTTTTTCTTGATTTTCACAACTCATTTAATTTTTTCCATAAAAATACAAACAAAACATCTACATAAATTGTCCATTATTTCTCCACTCATAATATAATCAAAAAATAAAAAAACCAATACTAATTAAATTTAAACTTTTTTATAAAAAAATAAAAATAGAAAAATTTGCTTATAATGTGTATCGAATAAGCTCAGAGCTTTAGTAGTTTATTAATGTAATATTATACTTGTATAAATTAACTTTTAAATATAATTAAAATATTTTTTTATTTGTTTTTCAAGATGAAATTTTGCATGAAAACACTGTGTACATATGGATGCAGTGATGAAAGAGAAGAGAATAATTTTTGTGTTGAAGAATGAAGGGTGAATTTGTATGAGAGACACACAGAAGGGATGAGGATAATGGTTGGTTCGTTATTTTCGCGTGCCAGAGGGTAGTTTTAACCCTTCATACCTTGAAAATTTTGTGCCTCTAGCTAAGTATTATACATATACATATAATATAGTTTGTAAATGTCTACGTTTACGTGTGTGGCTTGTGGTTTTAACACACAAAACTTTAACACGATCGTTTCTATTTTCTCTACCTCAAGGCCTGTTAGTTTTTTTTTCTTTTTATTTATTTTTTCTCAACTCCAAACCGTCATCCCTTTATCCTTTCTCATGCCACCAAAAAAAAAAAACCCTCATAATATTATTACTATTATTATTATTATCATCTTTTTCGTTATTTTTTAAATTCATTTTTATTTTCATACCGCTAAAGGTAGCTGGCGATGAGTTGGCTTTTATTAAGACCACTGTTAGACAATTCTTTTTGTTTTATATGTGTTTTTTTTTTTTTTCGTTTTTTAATTCAATTATTATATGACTATTTTATTTTAATTTTAAGGTAATGCAATTGAAATATTCAAGAGCTTAATTTTCAATGAATAAAAATTTTATTAATGATGAAAAAAAAGGATAATTTTTGATGTTTTTAAAAGTGATTTTAAATGTATTTGATAATTTTATTAAATTTTTTTTTATTCATATGGAATTTTGTGTATAAATAATTTGCTATTTAATGTTACTGTTTAAATAATTTAAATATACCTATAATTTTTATTTAAATAAAAAAAAAGGAATAAAAAATGATATATATATTTTTTTTTAAATAAGTAATTTAAAAATTTAAATAATAAATAAAAATGATTCATGATAAATAAAGCTTTCAAGAAAATTACATTAGCATAAAAATTAAATGTATATATATTTAAAAAAACAAAATATATATAATGGCTAGTGAAAAGAGTCAATGTATAGTCAGCCAGTATGATCGAGAACGTTGATTTCACATTTACATGTATAAATAAAGGTATTTGTATACAATGTATTGTATGTATTCACAGCACATACCAAGATGTATAGGTAGATTATGTTGGCAAGAAAAAAAAACCATATAAAAATGAAAAAATAAAAAAAAATTACAAAAAAATAACAGACTATCGCAGAGCAATAAATTTACGACAAATTGTATTGCCGGGTTTTATTGTATATACTGTCGCACATGAAGTTGAAATAGCCTCTTCTTGCCCCTATTACCTCCTCATCCCTACACACCCTTTTTTTTTTATTTTTTTTTATTTTATATTGTATTTTTCGTTTTTCTTTCACCGTTGGTATTTTATGATATTTGTCATTGCAATGTAATAATATATATTTATTTATAAAGAAAAACAAAAAGTTGACAATTTATTTGGCAAATAATTTGTCTATTTTTTTTGTAATTTTATTATCAGTGATTCAAAATTTTTTAATAGTCAAAAAGTAAAAATTTAGCATGACTATTAATTTATTTGTCATCTATTATTTTTGTCTTATTAATTATTTAAATTTTACTTATTATTTTTTTCGTTTTTAATTGTCAATTGTTGATTGAAAATTAAACAGAGTTATTTATTTAACTTTAAGGATTTTTAAAAATTATAAATGAATGTAAATTTTTAAATTTTGATCCAATTTTTTATCGTAAAAATGTTGAGAAAAATATTGTGACAAATAAATTTAAAGACACATTTTTTTTATCTTTAAAACAGCTTTTATTTGTTCAAGTAAATTTATGATTTTTTTGTATTTTATATTTACTGTTTTAAATATTAAAAAAAAATTTCCTTTGCTTATAATTTTATCAATTTTATTTATTTTACTTTTTTTTTTTATTTTCCACATATTTATTATATTTTACTTGATGTCGAATTGTTACTTTGCATTTTCGCTTGAATACGTTAAAGTACTTTTCTAAATTCTATATAATAACAAGAAAAAAAAGGGGTAAATTTGTATATTTTTTTTTTGTACCAATACCAAAATAAAGGATACCCATATGTGTATGAAAGAATAAATTGCACGCGATATTCAAGTAAAAAAAAATGCATCAATAAATATATATATGGTAAATGTAAAATAACCTTAGATTGACACTACCCTCAATTTCAGTGAACAAGAAAATTACTCAATGTACCATACATTTCCACCTTTCAAATATTCATTTTATTTTATTTCACGGATAAAATGCAAAAAATTTTCAAGCCAACGATTTTTTTCAAAGATTGAGATTGCTTTCAAGTAGCCTTGTATTTTACTTTACAACAGTTCAATTTTCTCTACACTATAACTATATTTATTTATTTTATTTTTTTTGTTATTTTTCTCTCACGAATATATATCGACTAAGTGTATTATCAAAAAAATTTTTTTTTCTTATTAAACTTTATTTTTATTATTATATTTCTTCACTCTCTTATTTCATTTTGCACTTTTAAATATTTTTTTTCATGAAAATATTGCAAGAAAAAATTGCTTGTTCAATGTAAAACGAATTCAAAAAATTATAATTTCAAAATTAATTTATAAAATCATCGAAAACAATAATAAAAATTCATAATTTTTAATTATCTATAATTTTTTTTATGTTTTTAGTAAGTTTAAACCAAAATTTTTAATGCAAAATAATTTATTTGATTTTTTTTTCATTAATATTTTTGTATATTAAAATATATTAATTATATTCAAGATTAGTTTCAAGAAGCCAGATATTTTATTTCACAGCAAATCAATATTTTACAACACAACTATATTTATTTATTAATTTTTTTTCCCATTATTTTCACGAATATAAACCGACTAAGTGTATTATCAAAATTTAAAATTTTCTTTTCTTATTAAACTTTATTATTATTATTATTATTATTATTATTTTTGTAGAAAAAGTTTTATTATTATTTGCTTTTGATAAAATTACTTTCTCACTGTATATATTTAAAGCATGATGATTTTTTTTTCCCTGCTCTCTCCGAGGTTTGCATGTAGTTATCTATGATGGAGGGACAAGTGTTGTAAAATATGCATCGTGTATGGTCAATGGCAAAGTAATATTTACGTAAAGTTTTTGAGTTAACCATTAGGGACTTTACTGGCTACAAAGGTAATTTAGTATCAAACGTTTGAAGACAGTATATAAATATGATATAAGTGAGGATATTTACACGAGTCTTAAAATATCACACTGACCCTATTTTATATGGATAATTCTGAATACCATAACTTACAATGTATTTACTTTGATAATACTAACAGGAATATTATACAATGGCTATTTTTAACAGAAAACAAAAAAAATAGACAATTTGTTTTTTTTTTTTTTAAACTTACCATTTTGATGTTCATTTGAATAAAAGGGTAGCTTTTTTTTTATCTTTCAAAAATTTAGGTGATTACTCTATTGACTTGATGGATGAAAACACGTGCTTCTTTTATCAGCAACATCTTTGATCTTTAATTTTTATATTTTATATGTTTTTTTTTTCTATTTTTTTTTCTTTCAAAATTGCATCAAACGTTTCTAAAAAATAAATAATAGAAAAATAAAATAATAAAAAATATTATTAGTAAATAGAAAATATAAAAATACGTAACAAAGATTATTTTGACAGGAAAAATTGTAAAATTTATTTATTTGTTTTGTTGTTTATAAATAAAAATAAATAATATTATATAAATAATATTTAGAAAATTTATTATCGTAAAAAGAATAAAATACAAAAGATTATTAGAATAAATTCAATCAATTTTTTTATTATTGATAAATAAAATAAATAAAAATAAAAATAACTTAATTATAAATAAATGGTTTTAGCAATTTAATCGTAATATTATTTTGCATTATAAATAAATAAAAATTTAAAATAAATATAAATTGTACTGAAAATATAAAAATTCAAATTAATATAATAAAATTATTTAGTTTAATTTAATTTCATTTTTTGCATTTAAGTAAAAAATTTTTAAATAAATAAATAATTAAATAAAACAGAAACAGACTTTAATTATTTCCAAAAAATTTTCATCTCAATCCAATGATTATTTTTCTCTAAGCAATAAAAACCCTATTTTCAAATTTTTTTTAAAATTTTAAAATTCATAAAACCCAAAACAAACAAGTGTTTTTTAGTACAATAAAAATATTCATAAGAATAATAAGTATAAAAAATACATAAAATTGAAGAAATAATGGCAATAATAATACTAAAAAAGAAAAAAAAAGAAAATTTTATAAAAAGAAATAATAAAAAATAGGCGTTGTCACCACGTTCCTGTAATGGTGGTTTTTCTTTTGCACGTGGTTGTATAGATGATGCCATAAGCAGTAGAAACGATGGAAGCTCGAGAAAACGTTATTTTTCTACAGTGTGCATATATAAACTTGGCGAGAAAAAAAAAAAAAAAAAAAAAAAAGCACTAACGGTGCATTCGAGCACGTAAGCAAATTCGTTGCAAACATTGAGACAATGCTGTATGACCAGCGTGCACTGAATATCAAATTTTTTTTTTATTTTGCTACAATCATTTTCTTTATACATTCCACTTTGTTTTTCTTTTTTGATTTTTTATTCGTATATAAATATGTATGTAAAAATGTTATCTCAATATTTTCAGTCACGAGTTTGCAACACAAATGACCCATGTTATTTTGAGTTGCTATATATATTGAGTTATCCTCAATCGATCGATCAGTCTGTTTCTTCGATTTTCCATTTACCTTTTATTTTTTCATTTGTTTCGATGCTGAAA